>NC_047116.1:16446197-16746197 GCF_902500255.1 Thalassophryne amazonica
AAGCCTGGAGACCTTGAACATTTAAGCAGACCACAAACCCAATGGTTCCAAAAGGTGCAAACAGTATGAAGACAGTTTGAAAGCAGTTTTTGTGCCTTCTGTGCCAAAATACTGTTCAATTAAAACTCTAAGGTGTCGATGAATCCCGATGCTGGGGCATGGTGAACAATGGCATGATCTCCAATGGCAGTGGAGCCACTCAGAGGAAAAGCAGAGGTGTCCTGCTGGAAGGGCCACACCTGGGAAGAGAGCATGGAGGTACTGATTCTACTCAAGACCCATATGCCAAGGTCTAGGTCCAAACGTCTTCATCCTCAGAGAGGACCAGGGTCATAATGGTGAGTAGCAGCACTGGAGTAATTCCCAGAGAGGAACACAAAAGACCCAGAAAATCTACATCCACAGGAGTGGAAGAGGATTTGATGCAAACGCCAACGGAGTGAGTATTCATGTGGAAACAGACATCAACGGAGCCCAGACCAGAGACCTCCAGAGAGGGAGGCAGAGACCAAAGGAATCCAAACCGTGAGGTCTGTGTCATATAGCTGACCAAACCATGAGTGGACAGTACTAGTAAACATCATTCACCAAAGTGTTTATAGCCATCGCAGCCGCCACGTGAAGCAGGTTATAAATAGAAAGACAACACGACTTTCTTCAATATAGCTGCAGACAGCCTGTTATTTTCTGTAGCTGTGAACGCCACAATCCCATCTTGAAACGCGTTTATCTGAAAAATGGAGGAGGCAGTGATGTGCACAGTGATGCACTTTTAACAGATATGCTCACACACACACATACACACATGTGCACACCCATACTCCTGGAAACAGATGTGGAGAGTGTTCCCCCTGGCAGCACAAGCCTTTGAGTCATCATGTGGGATTCCCTTCCTCTCGCTTCCAAATATGGGTGGGATTGTGCAAGAGTGGAAAGCAGAAAGCAGAGTGGAACCCCCCTCATGATGTCAAAGCCTTACACTGCCGGGAAATACTCAGGAAGGAATGCCGGGAATGCAAAAAGCACTGGAATGCTGTTACCTAATGCATATTTGAAAAATCTGAGCCAGCGCAGATTCACGTGTGTCCCGACGTGCACATGCTTATGCACTTCCCGTAAAGTCTGCTCCCACCCACACTCCCGGATGGTGACTCCTGATTCCCAGAATTAGCCCCCCCGTGTGAGTCTTCTGCTTTGTGGTATTCATCTCTTACTTGAAAGCACAAATTCACATTACTACCACTTGCTGCCTATTTGGTGAATCCAAGTTAATTTACTTTCTAACTTGAATAAGTTAGTCATACTTTTTGAGGTATTCCCGGTGACTTTACAAATATCAAATACATTTAGACTTGGATTTAGCCTCATTTTTATTGTCATTCAGTAAAAAAAAAATCACAGATGCTTTCACAGAACGAAATATCAATGCACTGCACAAATACATAAAAGCATAGAATACCAGTTCAAGGTGTGTGATAGTGATAAATACATGAAAAAAGCTGTTGATAACTGTCTCTGTATATATACAACATACAACAAACAAAATAAAGGACAAGGGATATTGCACGTATGAAGATGCTACAAGGATAAAATTGCTACCAGATGCTACAGTGTATGTCCTACATTCTATATTGCACAGGTGTTTCTGTTGATTTGTATTTAACTGTCTTATGGCATTTGGGTAAAAGCTGTCTCTGAATCTGCTTGTTTTACAACTCAGGCTATAGTACCATCTACCTGAGGGCAGGAGGGAAACCAGATTGTAAAAGGGATGTGAAGTGTCCTTGATTATCCTTCTTGCCCTGGAGAAGCAGCGCTGTTCTGCCAGTTTGCCAATGGTTGGCAGCCTGGCCCTAATCATCTTCTCTACTGCCCTCACAATCCTCCCCAGTTCCTTCCTGTCTGCAAGGCTTCTATTTTCATGCCACAGAGAGATACTACTGGTTAGTACACTCTCTATTGTTCCTCTTTAGAAGGAGATGAGGACAGCCGAACTCAGATGGGCACTCTTTAACCTGCAGAGAAAGTGTAGACTCTGGTTGCCTTTTTAACCAGAGAGGATATGTGCAAAGTCTAGGTCAGGTTGTCGGAGACATGAACCTCCAGGAATTTTGATTGCTGCACAATCTCCACAGCAGAGTCCTTGATTTAAATGGGTGTATGATACACATGGAAAAGGTGCAATAAGCTCATAAAATAAGGTGCACAGGTTGGAAGTAACCAGCAGAGTATCAATTAAGTACCAAATAAAAGGCATCCGAGGGCTGATGCATACTCTGTGCATGCTACACACCATGATATAAATGTACAAGTAAAAATACATATGTCTGTAATAGTGTTTTTAACTATATATGACTTCTGTGTGATTTCACAATTCATACCAATCAATCACAAATAGTTTACAGATCAATATATGCATTAGATCATCCATCTAGGCTTCTTGGTTATTGAGATATACAATAAATGTGTTTTTTGAATCATGTGTCCCTTACTTGACCTTTGAGCAAGCTACACCAAAACCTAATCACGTCTAGATATTTATCCAAGTAATATTCCCACCATGTCTGAAGGAAATCTGTCCAGCCTTTTATTGAATTATCTTGCCCACAGGCACAAGCATACGCCAGTGAAAACAATACCATGCATCTCCACTTTGCTAACACGCAAGGTAAGAAGTCTACATGAGCTGACCAAGACTACTTTCTTGGTGCTTTTGACATTCATGATTAAAACCATTTTTTTTTTTGTCTGATTAACAGGACTGGCTCAGGTCATTGTTAAGGGTGGTGGCAGTTATGCTTTCAGAAGCTCAGCTATGAGGTCCAGACACATCTGGAAAGAATCTGTGTCATGGAAAGTCATGGAGTTCCTGTACTGGGCTTCAGGTGGTTCTGATATTTCTGCAGGATGACTAAGGTTCAAGTCTTCGGAGTTTTGATTTTTTAAGTCTTACTGTACTCGTATGGTGACCTCACACACTCAGTGGATATCAGTTAGGCCAGGTGGGGTCAATAGACGCACCGGTGCGTCTAAGTGTATTTTTCATCATATTTTTGCTAATAAAAAATAAAGTAAATGTCACAGAGACTTCCTGAAACTACAACGTTTCAGCTCTTGCTTCCATGTCTCTTCTTGATGATTTTTTTTTAAATTCACAGTTGGGGGATATTACATAAGTACCTTTGGCTTTTCCCTTGTTTCACTCGGGGTCGCTTCAGCAAAGTTTCACGCCAGATGCTCTTTCTGGTGCAACTTCACAACACTTTGATGTATCCAAAACAAACTCTATATGCAGGCTCATAACCTCCTTGTGAAAAAGCACCAACAATTTGGTGTCATTTAACCTCTAGAGGGCGCTGCTTCTGAAGGGAGCTACTCAATCAGGAGTAGGATGGCATTTCATGTCAGATACGATACTGATACTGGTACTGGTACTGGAGCCTTAAGTATCTGCAGATACTGAAACCAATCTGATACCTTTTTTCCCATCTTAACTAATCTAATAATAAATGCACTTGTCTGTATGTACTTTGCCAATCTAACAAAACACCAGCACAAACTGTGGCACAAATATTCTGCTCCACTAAAAGAAAATATACATAACTTAGATGTGCAGATCAGATTTTTTTTTTTTTTTTAAGTTTCCGACATAAGATCCAGCCATTTTCTTCAATATTGGACCAATGCAGAGCCAAAATATCAGGTCACGAGCAGTGAAACTAAGATTCACCAGGATCGAAGCATCTGTGGTGACATTGTTATGTGTATTGATGCACCAATCAATATTTTCTTCTGAATTCTTATGGGGTTCAGGGGTCAAATTAAACTTTAAAGTTGGGGCATTTCATGGGGGTTGCCAGTCACATTAGTTTATTTGTTCATGTTCCCGCCATGTCTCCACTCCTCTCTGAGAAGACGTCCCACAATAGATCATCCCCAACCCTAATTATTGTTTACTAGGATCTCTCTCCCTCTCTCTCTCTCCATCTCTCACTCACAGCGTACGAGGAACCAGAGATGATGTGGTAATTACATCTGCCGACTGCTGGTCTGCCACAGACGGCTCCGCAAGTCTCTCTGCTTGCAGAGAAATTAAAGACTGCACAGCACATGTCCAGGGCTGTAATTAGAATAAGTACCCTGTGTATGAAATGTGTTTATTTGTTTATTTATGAGACCCCAGAATTCCACTACTCTTTGCTTTGACTATCTAAGGTCGGGTCAGGTCAGGAGAGCCGCTCTACGTACGACAACGTCGGCATAAGTTCAGTGTTGGTCTTATACATATTAGGTGATAGTTATTGTATTGGTGATATTTGGAAGGTGTAAATGGCTTTGATCCAAGCTTGATCCATGTTGAAGTCTGATGTTGAATCAAACAACAGTATTTCGGCCTTCTTGGAGTCCCTGACTGGAGTCCTGCATGGGGCTCCAGTGGGGGACTCATTGTTCTGCTGTGAGACTTCAATGCACACATGGCCAATGACAGAGCCACCTGGAGAGGCGTGATTGAGAGGAATGGCCTCCCTGATCTAAACCCAAGCAGTAGTTTGTTATTGGATTTCAGTGCTAGTTATGGACTGTCCATAACGAACACTATGTTCGAACATAAGGAGGCTCATAAGTGTACATGGTACCAGAGCACACTAGGTCAAAGGTTGATGACCAATTTTGTGATTGTATCATCTGATCTGAGGTTGCATGTTGTGGACAGTCAGGTGAAGAGAGGGGAAGAGCTGTCAATTGATCACCATCTGGTGGTGAGCGGGATCAGAGGGTGGCGGAGAATGTGGACAGACCTGGTTAGCCCAAATGGATAGTGTGGGTGACCTGGGAACATATGGAGGAGTCCACTGTCTGACAGATCTTTAACTCACAGCTCCAGCATTGTTTTTCTGGCATCCCTGTGGCAGCTGGGGGTATTGAACCAGAATGGGCAGGTGGTCAGGGAAGCCATCCTACTGAAGAAGGAGTCCGTCCAGGATATGTTATCTCGGAGGACTCCAGAGACAGTTGCAAAGTAACGACAGGCCCGAAGGATGGCAGCCTGTGCGGTGGGAGAGGCAAAGCAGCAGATGTGGGAGGAATTCAGAGTAACCATAGAGAAGGACTTTCAGTCTGCACCAATGTGCTTTTGGAGGACTGTGCGGCACCTCTGGAGATGAAAATGGGGAACCATCCAAGCTGTATACAGTAATGATGGGACTCTGTTGACCCCCACTGAGGAGGTAATCGGTTGCAGGAAGGAGCACTTTGAGGAACTCCTGCATCAGACTGGAGTGCCCGCTATAGTAGGGGCAGAGCTGGAAGCTGATGGTGGATCATCATCAATTTCCCTGGTGATAGTCACTGAGGTAGTCAAACAACTCTGCAGTGGTGAAGAACCAGGGGTTGATGAGATCCGTCCAGAAGTGCTGAAGGTTCTGGGTGTGTCCCAATATTTTAAAAGGGGGACCAGAGAGTGTGTGTACCAATGACAGGGGCATCACACTACTCAGTCTCCCTGGTAAAGTCTACTTCACAGTGCTGGAAATGAAGGTTCAGACGATCGTTGAACCTCTGATTAAAGAGGAACAATGCGGGTTCCGTCCTGGCTGTGGAACAACCAACCAGCTGTTCACTCTCACAAGGATCCTGGAGGGTGCCTGGGAGTATGCCCATCCAGTCTACATGTGTTTTGTGGACTTGGAGAAGGCGTATGATCGGGTACACCCGGAGATACTGTGGGAGGTGCTGCAGGAGTATGGAGTGAGGGGGTCCCTTCTCAGGGCCATCCAGCCTCCAATCCAATCTGTAATCACAAAGTGAGATCTGTGTTCATGTCCCGGCAGTTAAGTCAGACTCGTTTCTGGTGGGGGTTGGCCTCTGCCAGGGATGCGGCTGGTCACCAATCCTGTCTGTGATATTCAGGATATCAAAGCATAGTCGGGGGAGGAGGGTCTTCAGTTTGGTGGGCTCAGGGTTTCATCACTGCTTTTTGCACATGCTGTGGACCTGTTGGCATCATCGGCCTGTGGCCTCCAACACTCACTGGATCGGTTTCGCAGCTGAATGTGAAGTGGTTGGGATGAGAATCAGCGCCTCTAAATCTGAGGCCATGCTCAGCAGGAAACCGATGGATTGCCTACTCCAGGTAGGGAATGAGGTCTTGTCCAAAGTGAAGGAGTTCAAGTACCTCGGGTCTTGTTCACAAGTGAGGGAACAATGGGGCGTGAGATTGGCCGGAGGATCGGTGCAACAGGGGCGGTATTGCATTCACTCTCGATCTACTGGTCAGTCTTCCTTCATACTCTCACCTGTGGTCATGAGGGTTGAGTCATAACTGAAAGAACTCGATCAAAGGGTACAAGCAGCTGAAATGGTGTTTCCTCAGGAGGGTGGCTGGGGTCTCCCTTAGAGACAGGGTGAGAAGCTCGGTCATCCGTGGAGCGCTTGGAGTAGAGCTGCTGCTCCTTCTGTTATGTGTCGACGCGGGTTGAGGAGCGGACCTGCGTCAGACGGAACCCAGCGCTACAAATAACCAGAAAAGCGGTTCCAAAAACAATATATTTATTTCACCCGCTGCATAAAAAGTGTAAAAACAAAAATAGCGTCCTTCTGGTGGAGTGACTGTTGGCACGCTCTCCAGCGCCCGCAAGGATCAAAGCCCAACGCTCCTGGACCCACTACCACCGCCAAACACCCCCCAGGTGGACACGACAAACTGACTCTCTGTGAAGCAAAGAAGAGGTGAGGTAAGTCAGCAGTTCAACAATATCTTTCAAAAGACACACGCTATCAGCAACACATTCAGGTCTGTATCTTTTTTAACTTTATGCAAAGGAGCAGCTTCTCACAACAAGTGGAGGATCACTTATCCGCACGCCACAGCAGTGATAAGCAAGCTGCACAATTCTCATCACAATTCAAGTATACTGTGTAACAAAACACCAAGTTACTATCAACAATTAATCAAACACTTAATTACCTTTAATGTGTGCTGACAGCATGTGTCCTCACCCTTCCTGCTTCACGGGCTTGATGTGTCAAACCCAGGCGCGGTCCTCAGCGTCTCACAAACGAACATCACAAGGTCGAGTTCCCGGCAGTTCTGCTTGAATCACACATGACTTAAATGCAGAACGCCATCCAATTATCTGCTTCAGCTGAAAGTCTTTAAGGTTGCATGTGAGCACCAGTCACAGGTGCTACACATGATGTTGATGAGGGTGAGGACTCTTCAGCCAGCACCTTCTTCACAGACAAATCAGTTTCCATGCCACCTGAAGAGCAAAGAAAAGAAAAGAACACCAAAATATCCAGCCACACCCCCCAACACACAACACCTTCGTGTTGAGATTTCTTAGTTTTTATTTTTAATAAATTTGCAAAAATTTCAAAATAACTTTTTTCATGTTGTCATTATGGGGTGTTGTCAGTAGAATTTTGAGGGGAAAAATGAATTCATTTTGGAATAAGGCTGTAACGTAACAAAATGTGGAACAGTAAAGTGCTCTATTGATCTACACTCTAAGAAATAAAATGTTGAATTTAAGTGATAAAGTGAAGGTAACTTTTTCCACATAACATTGTCAGTTAAGTGTAAAACAATGTTGTCGTTCAAATTAATTAAATCAAATGAAACATTATTACTTAAATCTGTAAAATTAACACTTGCAAGTATATTGAAAATAATAGTATTAATTATATTTAAAACCCCTGTGTGTCATTGCTTAGAGTGTATTGTTCTTTTTAAAACTTGACGTTTTCTGTTCTCAGCTGCAAGAACCTTCACAAAGTAGTTCCTCAGACTTTTGGAACTTTCACAAATCATCAAATCCACTACTTCATCTTCTTTGCTGACAGCAGTTCTTCTCGCATTTCACATCGAATGGATTCAGTTTCAAGCACAAAAGAGTCTAAGGGGACCAGTGGGGGTGTTCCACCACTCCCAGATTTATGAGCTGCAGTCTGAGAGGGTTGACAACTCGGACCGTTAGGAGATTATGTTGATCTTTCACTGGCATACTGGGATAATATGGGTGCAAAGTCATTACGTGTTTCCATATAAATCTACAAGGTGGACGGGGACACGCTGGGAAACGAGCCTTAACTTAAACCGGACATGTGCATGTTAGAGCTGACGTGCACAAGACTTTGTGGAAATATCACATTTCTGAAGCGGAAAGAAAGAAATTGAAAAAAGGAACATTATGCAGTGTATCTCACAAACTTAATGAAATGATTTTTGATTAAGCTGGTCATCGGGATTAGGAGGCTTATTTTAAAATACATTCCCACAAAATTTCTAATTAACTGCTTCAAAATATAAAATTGTGTTTAAATAATGTAACCTGATTATCTTTTGTTCAACTGCAAGTTTCTGGGCTTTAGAAAATGCTTTTGGCAAAGCTTTGTAAAGTGCAGTAAGTGAATAAACAAATCTCCTCCCCTCTACTTTGTTAACACAATAACTCAAAAACAAATGACATCATCTTGTACATCTACACATGAAAAGGGTATATAACTGATGTCAGGGCTTATCCCGGCTACCACAGTGTGATCTAAGGAAAACTGGATGTGTCTTCAGAGGATCCTTGGGTTTACACTGGAATAATGAGTAATTAGAAAATCCCGGACGAGGCACACCACTTACATTGTGAGGTAATGTCAGCTATGATATTTTGTGCATGTGGCATGTAAAAAGTGGAAAAAGATTCATATTAAAACTTCAATATAGCTGCTCAGAAAAATTATATGAAATACAACGTATGTCACAAAGTATGATTACTTTGTTACACCACTGGAAGGAAGTGGACATGTGATATCACAAAGTTCCATCAGAGATCAAAGTACTCTTTGATTTCATGATCCTTAATCATCATAAAGTGTAAATACAAGCGTGTGCAGAGGTCACAATGTTATTCTTCCGGTGGCTGTGAGCAGCAAACATCACACTGTGACAAATCCAAGAAAATTTATCAGTCAGAATGATACAGGAAAACATGAAGGCAGTAAGGTTTTTGTCAGCATTTGGTTCTTCAACATGTTTTTTTATGTCCTGTATTTTATATCAAAGTTTTCAAAATTGTCCAAAAGATGATTAATTGCTATGGCTGTCAAAAAAAACACATTCATTTAGATTAATCAATTTAGAACTGATTAAACATCAAAAATGATCTTGATTAATCACACTTGATGGTAGCTAAATGTAATTTCTTGTAATTAATATTACAGCACTACAACAGAGCTGTTTATCAGGACAAAGAGGAGCAGATTCTAAAGAAAATCACTCATCTGAAAGACATGCTGAAGGCGGAGGGGAAAATGTTCAGCAAGGAACAGCAAGAGCGGTCAAAGTGTGCAGTGGTTCCACCAGTCTGAGCAACAACAATCTGCTCAGAAGGACCTGGATGAGATGCTCGTGTGTTTTAGAGAGCAGATGGAAACCATGAAGTTCAACTTCAACAAGCAGCTGAAAGACCAGAGTGGCTGTTACAAAAAAAATCTCTGGCAGTCCAGGAGGAGAGTTTTTGATTTAAGGGGCTCAACGCTAGAAACAGATGGGAGACCTGAAAGAATGTTTTACTAAAGAGCTGCAAAACCAGGAGAGAAAGTTTAAAGACGTACTGGCATCCCAAAAACAGAGTATTCTATTTAAGGTGGACGCTCACCAAAAACAGCTGGAAGACCTGTACCAAAAATTCAAAAAGGAATTACAAACTCAAGAAGAGAATTTCCAATTTAATGAGGGCTTACATCAAAAATAGCTGGAAGACCTGGAGTACAAATATAAAAAAGAACTCTCAATCCAGGAAGAATTATTATTATTATTATTATTTAAGGAGAAATCATATCAAAAAGAGTGAGAAGATCTGGATAGAGATTCAAAACATAATGGTGAGACCTGAAAGAAAATTTAAAGTCAAAGGAAGGCAGCTATCAAAAAGAGCTGAAACAACAAGTATAAAAATGAGCGATCAGCCCAGGAACAGAATTTTCAATCAAGGGAGCAAATTTACCACAAACAGATGGAAGACCTGGACAAAAACTTTAAAAAAGAACTGGCAGCCCTGACAGAGAATTTGCAGTCGAAAGTAAATAGATACAAAAAGAGCTGGAAGATAGATCCGTGTCATTTGATATTTTATTAATTTATAAACAACAGAAAAGGGCCTTACATTTCAGTGTTCCACTGCTGCTAAAGTCCAAATTGTGACGTGTAGTCCGGTGATGCTGTGCACTGACTTCAGACTTCCATAAAAAAAAGACTTTGTGTAGTTCCTCCGTCCAGCCAAAAATCATGTCAGCTTTTCATCTGAACAGCTCTCCATACATCCAGACAGCTTACAGCGGAGTGGATTTTGTGTGTATCTGTGTGTGTGTGTTACAAGAATTAGCACCGTCAGTAAGCTCAATCAAATCGTCGTCTTGTTTGTGTCATTGTCCCGCACGTGTGCATGCACACGTTCACACAACCGAGTCGGCGCTTGAGCACGCGTGTACTACAAAAAAAAAACACTGTGTACGTCCTCAGCGCAGCGAAAAAAAAATCACGTCAGAAATTAGTCCAGCTTTTCATTCTAACTTCCTGCTAACAGTCTCCAGACAGCGCAGTGGATTTGTTTTGTGTGGGCGTGCGCGCACGTGTTGTGTTTGTGCGTGTGTGCGCGCGCATGTGTGTGTGCAGAGCGGAATGGTATCAAATGTATGGAACCAAATTTGCACTCTAAATGGAACCAAATTGCACTCTACACACAATGCAACACAAATGGGACAAATAATCCATGTCATGTTACATACAAAACACCAGTCAAATGATTCAGCCGTTATATAGTATCTCTTATCCAGAATGTCGAACCGTGTGACTACGATGTTTTGGAGAGTCATGAGTGTTTCTAATCATCTTTGCATTTGAACTACCGTATCTGATGCTTTTCCTTTTTTTCTTCTGTGAAATCATCTCAGTTATATTCTGATCATCCCTGAGGATGAGAGCAGACAGTGTAGTTAACACATGACAGGTTGCATGCAAACATGGCAGTGGTGTGTACTGATAGCCGCAAGCACTCTGTACACCCTTTAACTTACCTCAGAAGACAGATTGATCTGACACTTTCATAAAATAACCAGTCGGACTTTTAGCAAAATTGGTCTCATGATGGATCTATGCTTTTATGTTGCTACTGTCATTTTTCCTCCAAACTAAAACAACTTGATGTGACTTCATGTGCCGTGACGATCTTAACATCAAAGCAGTTTAGAGTTCCTTATTGACCCAATGGAAGTATTCAATAAACACATTGGCATTTTAAACATTTTGAAGTCATGCATGATTGGGGTTTATGTAGTGTTCACACAGACACCGAAATGAACAGAACAGCAGTGTGTGTGTGTGTGTGTGGGGGGGGGGGGGGGGGGTTTACTGATGACTTCATCATTCGTGAGCAGAAACACAATAAAAGTGTTTTGTGTGACATACACGTTTTGACACATTTACTAATCTACAGGCAACGCTGTTATCTGTGACGGTATGCATGGTTTTTACTTTCTGCAAATACAGACAGGTCCATAGGTATTTGAACAGTGACAGTATCTTTGTAAATTTGTGTCTGTACATCAAGACAATGGAGCTGAAAAGAAACTATCAAGATGTGCTTGTCATGAAAACTTTCAGCTTTAATTTGAGAGGTTTAAAAAATATATAGTATTCACCATTTAGGAATTACAGACATTACTCAACTCAGTCTCTCCATTTTCATATAATGGGTGTCTTGGTGGCTTCCCTCACTAGTCTCCTTCTTGCACAGAGGAGAGTCTATAACTCCCCCCTTGATGGGACACCAGCAGGTTACTTCCCTAGCCAAGGTTGGTACCCATTTCCACCTGGGTGGACTGAGACAATGCAGGAAATGTTTGTCGTTGAAGGAAACAGAGAGGGAGTGGGATTTGAATCTAGGTCTACATATTAGCACGCTGACTTCTTATCCACTCAGCTACCTGCTCTACACAGGTGGCACAACAAAGGAAAAGTGCTTTATGCTCACTCTTTCCCATCACAGCCACAGAAACCCAGAACTGCTTCACAATTGTCATGACTGTGTTGGTGGTTTTCATCATTAGTCTCATTCTTGAACAGTTACTCAATTTTTGAAAAATGCAGCACAGCATCATTTCTACCAGAACACTTAAATTTAAATATTCATTCAGAATCAGTTAATTAGCACAGCTGTAATCCCTGTTAGTAATCAACTCTGTTAGAAATAGGCTCGTATTTTAAAACATTAACATTTTAACCTACCTCTAGCTGTTTACAGCTCGCTGACCAGATGCTAATTCTTCCACACCACCACCACCATTTGCTCCCTGTCCACTGCCTGGGGGTAGGCTCTGCCTCTGCCTTTTCCAATGACGGGATCTGAGATCATCATACCAGGACTTTCTACTGATATGGAGTCCTACACACCCTACAACAGTATTTACATTTTCTTAATGTATGATATATTCAACTTCATCTTGCTTTCTGAGGCTTTCTGGTAGAACTGCATGGTCTAGCCAGATTTACCATACAGTGCATCCAGAAACAATTCACAGCACTTCACTTTTTCCACATTTTGTTATGTTACAGCCTTATTCCAATATGGAGTAAACTAATTGTTTTCTTCAAAATTCTACTCACAACACCCCATAATGAAAACATGAAAAAAGTTTTTTTTGCAACTATATTAAAAATAAAAACAGCAATCACATGTACATAAGTATTCTTTGCATGCTAGTGTGCAAAAACATTTTTGAAATCTTCACAACTTCTGACACGCATTAATTTTGTGAACTAGTCGTGAACATTGTGCTCTCTTTTCAGAAACACTGCATGTCATTGCATGCCACTGCATGTCATTGCGCACGGTGCATCTGAACTTGAAATTGATATTATGACGAGATGTTACATCTATAATAAACATAACTTTACAGATACATTATCTAACTCAAAAGAAGGAATGAAAATGCAACTGTTTTACCAATCCATTACTGTATATATAGTATACATATGTAGCGGTTGCACTCTGCATTGTGTTGTTATGACTACGCCCATTCACTCCCCTCGGGACTCAAACTCACGATCTCCGGCATGGGAGTTGGACTCTCTAACCAGAAGGCCAAAACCCAGGGCTCTGGCCTTGTGACCAGAGAATCCTTTTGAGCTGTTGGGAGTGAGGTTTACTAACTATATCTGCACAGCGACACCTGCTGGCCTTCGTTACACACTACATTTAATTTGCTGAGTTAATGTAAATTAATTCAGACAAATTCACAGCCTCCTGTATGTCCTGGGCACTGTAGGTCCAGTGCGATGGCACGTGTCGCACTGTCTATGCCTACGCCACTGCCCTGGGACCGATTTGGTGACCACTCAAGCAGAAAGCTGCTCTGTCTGCTGCAGCCAGGTGAAATGTGGGCGTGCCCTTGTTCTTTTCCAGCTGCTCAAGGAAGCGGGCAGTATGGCTGCAGCACTGCAGCTGTCCTTCCCTGACAATGTACTTAGTACACCTCATCCGAGTCTCCCTATGCAACCGCTCATTTTCCACAAAGTCATCTCAGCCGTACCCAAAAGCGACCATCTCCGTAATAAAATGAGTAATCACTCTCCTGACCAGACGTGTCTCAGCCTGGCTTTTGTCCTTGTCTTTTCATGGAGTTTTGGTGCAAATGGGCCAAGTATGATGTAATCCAAAAGGCAAGCTCATGAATCTGGCGACGTGATGTCATCAGTATGTGACAGTTGTGTGATATCATAATTATGAAGTAATGGCGTGAGGGTGTGTGTAGGTTTACAGCTTTGGCACACGCTGCATTTGCTGTCATCTGGCCGCGACAGGGTGCTAATGAGAATAGACGGCCTGCGTTGAGCTATCAGAGCGTGCACGAGAGAGAACTCCCATGTTCATGCATTGATTACCTGATAGTTTATCGACTGAAAAATCGAGTGAAGTTGGGGGAGGTGAGGGAAATGACCTAGAGAACATGAGCTCCACAAGCAAAGAGGATAGATGGGAAAAGTTCTGGGTTTCGAACTCATTGCTCATAAATAACCTCAGCCCCGCCCACAGAGGGGACAAGTTGGGGACCCAACTGACTTGGTTGGGTGTCGTCATAACCCGCGTCTTGTCGAAGAATAGCTGGATCCAGGTGAAAAGTAGGAGGGTAGACTGAATATATTCTGGACACACTCTTTATGACATCACTCACAGGTTTTCTGAGCAATGGGGCTGAAGCTCAAATGGAGCGATTCCAAATGTGACCATCTTGGTACTGCCTGATTCCACTGAACTCCCTGCAAACCCATAAATGGGAAAAATGGTGGAGCCTAGGCAAGACCTGGGTGTGATGAATGAATTGCTAACATGGCATTGGAGTTAAATACACTAAAGCTAACAGGCTAACCTTGGCTCTGTGTTTGATTAAAGTGTATTTTTTGAGGGCTGGTGGTGGTTTTTAACCGAGGCCATTAAATACAGCCATCAAGTTTTGCAAAGTCTTTGCATCCGTTTGTCTGTCTGTCTCTCTGTGCTCAGCATAGGTCCAGTCCTATTAATGCCAGAGTCTTCAAATTCACAGGAAACATTCTTGGGACACAGACCTTGGACAAGTTCAGAGATGGATAACCTTGATCTGTTTTAAGAGGTATTTTAAGGGGTTAAAATGTCACATTCTGTTCCATTCTGTTCTGACAAAAACTCATGTAACAGTGAAATGTGCCGTTCATTTCTAAACTGGACGCTGTCTTGATCCGGTATGTCGTCTGACTAGCACAGGAATTGTGAAAAGAGTGGACATCAGCATTTTTTCGGCACATTGACACAGACGTGCGGAGGAATTCCGCGCGTCGCGGTGGAGCTGCATGGCGCAAAGCAATGCCGTGATGAAGCCGTCCAGGACATGTTGGGGCAGGTCCAGCTCATGCACAATCACAATCGGATAATCACATGACTGAAAAGCAACCGGAATCCATCTGAAATCCACCTTTAAGCCGTCCTTTGAGACCAACACCGAGGTGGTTTTGTCCCGCGTAATGAACGGCTCCGTGGCACGTCCCTCCGCTTTTCTTTCCATGAAAAAAACTCCTGTAACGGTGGAATGTACCGAAAAAGTACTGATGTCCACATCTTCAGCCTTTTTGTGAAAGTCAGACGAGGTCCCGGATCAACAAAGCCTTCACGTTGGAAATGATCTGGTTGTTCCAGCGGGGTGTCAGCCTGTCGATGGGGTCTGGGAGCGCACCATGCTCTCAGCAGTTGTGGGCGGTCTTTAAACCGTCTGGATCACTCCAGCTCATGCTCAATTTCTCGGATAATCACACGACTGAAAAGCAACCGACAGCCGTCTGAAATCCACCTTTAAGCCGTCCTGTGAGACCAACACGGAGGTGATTTTGTGCCGCGTAATGAATGGCTCCGTGGCACGTCCCTCCGCTTTTCTTTCCATGAAAAAAACTCCTGTAACGGTGGAATGTACCGAAAAAGTACTGATGTCCACATCTTCAGCCTTTTTTGTGAAAGTCAGATGAGGTCCCGGATCAACAAAGCCTTCACGTTGGAAATGATCTGGTTGTTCCAGCGGGGTGTCAGCCTGTCGATGGGGGCTGGGAGCGCACCATGCTCTCAGCAGTTGTGGGCGGTCTTTAAACCGTCTGGATCACTCCAGCTCATGCTCAATTTCTCGGATAATCACACGACTGAAAAGCAACCGACAGCCGTCTGAAATCCACCTTTAAGCCATCCTGTGAGACCAACACGGAGGTGATTTTGTGCCGCGTAATGAATGGCTCCATGGCGCGTCCCTCCGCTTTTCTTTCCATGAAAAAAACTCCTGTAACAGTGGAATGTGCCAAAAAAGTGCTGATATCTACGCCTTCTGCCTTTTTGTGAAAGTCAGACGACGTCCCGGATCAACAAAGCCTTCATGTTGGAAATGATCTGGTTGTTTCAGCGGGGTGTCAGCCTGTCGATCGGCGCTCGGAGCACGGCGCACTCTCAGCAGCTGTGGGCGGTCTTTAAACCGGCTGGATCACTCCTTAATCTGTGTAATCCCCATAAAATCGTCCCTGAAAGCCATATTAATGTTCTGAACGGTGTCCACCTGGAGGTCTCTCACAGTTTCTGGAAAAAAATTGATGCAGCAAAGCTCCAAATCGTTCAGACATTTATTCACAATAAAAAATAGACGAGAGGGGTGGACCACACCTCACTCAAAGCCTGCTCACAGGCGAATGACGCAACCGACAGGCGTGAAAAAACTCACGCATGCGCACGAAGGTTCAAGCTTGGCTGATGCAATCACACGTGATTCAAATCCATATGGTTTTTGAAAAAATAAAAAGGTCGGATACTTTTCTAACAGACCTCATGTATATATGTATATGTATGTATATATATATATATATATATATATACACACACTTTGCACTGGGATACCAAATAAACAACTGTAAATTATAAAGAAGACAATACTCATATGGCCGAGGGTATTTTAGCCTTGCATTATATTTATAACTTCTCACTGGTCGGGTATTAAAATTATGATTAGCATATTCCCTCAGTAACCGTGCGGATAACCTCACCAAGCCCTTGATACCTGCTCATTCATGCTAAATATTGAAATTAAATATTCAAATATAAATAAAAAATATGGAAATTAAATAATGCTAAAATGTCACTTAACAGAAATACTGGAGCACAGATTTCTTAGATGGTCTGTTTGTACAAATAGCTGCAAAAGAAGCAATATTTTCACACATATTTGTAACAAAATACTTAGAAAGGCAGATGCTGTTGAGTCCACAGCAGCTAGCGTCTGGTGCTAGCAGGGCCTTGGACTCATCTTGGCAGTGCACAGGTGTCACTCAAAGCGAGTAGGCTTCTAACTATTCATAACTTTATGACTTAAAATAGCTTAGAGTGATTAGTTAGTTTGTTTTTTAAATCGCCTCCCATTCCCTACACGCAGCTGTTGTGAGCAGAGAAAGTAGCAAAACAGATCAAAACCATTTTTGTAACGGGCTGTACGCGTTTAATTCTGCTGGAAACTTGGAGATCTTTAACATGGGGTTCTGTGATGAGTGACTCGCTTTTGGAGCCAGTGGCTTTCAAGGAACTGCAAAATTTGGCATTTCATTGTTGGCTTCCTTTTTCAACACTCGAGGTTGGGGCTCCAAAAAAATTTAAAAGTAGAAAATTCACTTTATTTTGCTCAAGTACTGAACTTGGAACTTTGGAGAATCCATTTATACCCTTAGAAATTTTGAGTAAAAAAAAAAAAAGAAAGAAATGTTGCCTTCGGTGTAGCAGCATTCAAGTAATCGTGATGTTCCTCAGAAGGTTCATAAGCATCTGTCTGAAGAGGCTTGGGTGACATTCTGTTCCTACTTTTACTTGAAGTATTACATCTGTTTGATTTATTTTCCATGATTCCGTTGACCTCTTGCTGTTTCTCCACCAGTGTCTCACGAAGCAAAGAAAAGCACAATGGAGCAACATCACTCATCGCATGAGTTTTAGTGTAAAACCACTGAGTCAGAGTGAGCAAACATTCAGTCATTCTATTTCCACATTTTACAGTTTGTGGTGTGCACGAACCACAATCTCTTTACTTGCAGCCTATTTTCCACTAACACGCCAACTCCTCTTTGAGGTCGAAGTTTCTTCTGTGCTCTTTGTTAGTATAAAACTCAGTACGAACCGAGAGCCCAATTTTTGGTTGTTGACAGCCACTGTAAGTAAATTATATCTTTAATGGGGTCATATTTTACAGCTTTTATAACACGATCAGCAGACATCAAAAAACAAAAACAAGCATTCAGAGAACTCCTCGTCTTGCCCTAACCCATCTCCCCACACGTATAAATTTGTATGTGACAACATGATGACATCACATACAAAATATCTGGTGATGTCAAGAGAATGCCAAGTATACATCAATATAAAGAAATATGCTTACTGAATTGTATATTCTTGAAATTATCCTTTTAGCTCTATTTGTTTCAAAGATATGGCAAAAAAGTTATTATTTTTTACCATTTAATGTCACATGGCAACATTTGGTGACATCATCATAATGCCATATGTAGCTCAATATAAGGCAATCTGTTTACTGAATTGTATGTTCTTGAAATCATTCTTTTAGCTCCATTTGTTTCAAAGATATGTCAAAAAAGGTTTTTTTATTTACCATTTAATGTCACATGACATTTGGTGACATCATAATGGTATATGTAGATCAATATAAGGCAATCTTCTTACTGAATTGTGTGTTCTTGAAATCATCCTGCTTGCTCCTGCTTTCAAAGTTATTGCGAAAAAAATGTTTTTAATCATTTAATGCCATGTGGCATCATTTGGTGATGTCACCATAATGTCACATATAGATTTGCAGGCGGTATTTTGTTTGCTGATTCATTTGCACTTGAAATCACTCTTCAAGCTTTCTTTGTATTGAGGTTATTGTGAAAAATGTGATGTTTTTAACCATTTAATGTCACATTGTGTCCGTTGGTGACATCATCATGATGCCACATACACAGATGCATCTCCAAAAATTTGAATTTTGTGAAAAAGCTCAATAGTTTTTTTTAATCAGTTATTTTAGAAAGTGGAAATGTTATATATTACATATAAACTATAAAATAGTTTGAGCATCTGTCCAGTTTTTTCATGATGCTGATGAGAGGCTCCGACCCACCCTGGATCGGATGCTATTTAGATGCTGGGCTCAGGGCTGCAAAAGAAGAAAAGTCTTTGAATGGAATTCAAGAAACAATAAGCAACACCTGTAAATTTTTTAATAATGAGTTAAACTGCATCGTGATCACGTTCATTCATCAGGAAAAGGCTATTACATTCACACAAATGTGTGAAAGCACTTTGAGCCTCGTCATCAGATTTAAAGGCGCTGTAGAAATGCAGACCATTAAAAATGCCATAAAATAATGCAGAATGTTGATGCATGATCTTATTAATTCATACATTTCTTTTTGCATTCATCACATAGTTGGAGAAATGACACAGAGCTTTAATTAAGATCTTAATGTAATCAAAATTCGTTAGCATGAGAAAAACAATTGTATGACCTTAAGATGGAGCATCTATTCAAAGATATTTAAACATAAGTCATAATAGCAAATTTCAGGCTTTTTTTTTCAAAAGAAAGCAGTGACATTTGTCCATGGAATCAGAAACAGCAGCAAGACCTTGAGATTCAACAACACCCTCATTTATCTACAAATATCGGCAACTTGAAAACTGTATGCTCTCAAAAAAATATACGAATGTGCAGCTTTCTTTTCAGTAGAAAGTAGTATTAACGTTTCTACGACCTTTGACCTGGAACAAAGTAGGTAAAAAAAAACAACAAGACCTTTAACTTCAGAATAAACCTCATTTTTCTGCAGATTTGAAAACATAAGTGATTTGAAAACTGTATGTTTTCACATAATACACAGTATTTCAGATGTGTAAGTTGTGGCTTAGTTTTTGTTTTGTTTTTTCACTTTTTGTGTGTGTGTTTGTTTGTTTGTATGTTGTTTTTGTTTGTTTGTTTGTTGTTGTTTTTTTACTAGTTAGGGAGGTCCTGCGACTTATACTCTGGTGTGACTTACAGTATAAAATCATAATAGTAGTAATTATAATGACTGTTATAATGACTGTTTATGAAGGACATTCACAGGAATCAAAGCACTAAACAAAATTAACTCCAGTAATGAAAGAAATAAAAACAACTACACTACAACAATGCACAAATACCCCAAAGTGAAGAGCTGATAATACAGGAAAATAGTGTGACTTATACTCTGGTGCTGCTTACCAGCAAGGTTGTGTAGGTTTACTTTGAAAGAATACATGTGGATTACATGTATGTATGTACATACATCTGGATTACTTGTAATCTGATTACTTTTGGATTACATTTCAAAGTAATCCTACCCAACCTTGCTTACCAGTATCCATCCCCTTTTTTAACAAAAACTTAAACACCCACCAAATATTAAATAGATTTTTATTGACGTTAATTAAATACACACCCAAAATGTAATCATTTCATAGCCCCAACACATTGAAAAATGCAAAAAAAGAATTAGTTTTCGCAATGTTTTTCCTCTTCTTTTTCACATCAGCTGACAAGGAACACATTTAATGAATGAAAAAAGGATTCATACAGGACAAGAACGGACACAAACGGGTGAGCTATTTGTGATTTATTTTTTAATTGTGATTAAATCAGGCATTTTGTTAGGATTAGAGGTCCGGATGGGACTGGACTGGTTCAGGCGATGGACTCAAATGCTGGGAGCAATAATGAGAACAGGTGTGAATGGAAGGAGATTTATTTACAATAATGGATAACAAAGGATTAAATGTGCTGAAGCTGGAGATGGTGCCTGCAGAGCCGAGACAGGGCACACTTGTAGTGGTGGAAAGTCGGGAGCTGCAGTGCAACCGGAGACAGGCTTGGGAAACAGAGACAGAGTTGAAATCCAGGATAGATGGGACAGGAACCGGAGCCAGGTGGAACATACAGAGCTGAGGACGGAGGAACGCTCTGAGAAGATGAGGAGACAAAGGTGAGAGAATGCACTCCTAACACTGGAAGCCTTGGACAACAGAATGTTCACAGGAGGCTTAAAGCAGGAACATTCACAGTTCAGGAATTGTTCACAGAGGTCAGCAGCAGCACGTCTTATGACGCAGTTCAATTAAGGTTGACTTGGCTTCAGAAAGGGCTTGGAAGTTCTCAGTAGTTCTGCAGAACAGTTCATACAGTTCATGGACATGCACAGTCACTGGCAAGAGCAGAATTAGAGGTGGAATCTCACAAAGTCAGAGATGGCAGGAGCTTAGCTGAATGGTGCAGAGCAGCATGCTCTGAGGCTGAGTGCAGATGAGCAGCGGCACAGCTGCAAGTTCCAAAGTGACGCTGTAGTGCAGCGTGGAAGCCAGGATGTTGTGAAAGTGTAGTGACACGGACCCACAACAGGGGGCGCAAATGAACGGTCAATAGATGAGCCAAAAAGTAACAATTTAATGTTGTGAAATGTGCACAACGAATATACAGACAATCTCAGAATATGATTAAAGTCAAATTACAAAGGTGACGTGTGGGCAGGCTCGAGGATAGAAGACGTCTGTCCTGAGAAGGGCCGGAACCACACGATTTCTGCCACCACCGAACCTGGTGAATACTGGAGCTGCCAAGTCCCGAATTCCCAGGTGATCACCGTCTCCGACTGTCGGATCTGGTACTGCTGGCGAGAACAAAGACAGTCAAGTGTGGGTGTGTGTACACCCAGTAACAACAACGGTGGGAATGCCACCTCCACCTCTCACTCAATATGTGATGAGTACCGCAGTGATTCCTCAGGGGAAAAGAGTGCCGTCCTGCACTCACTCACCTTCCACAGATAGAGGAACCGGTACTCCTACAAACACTCACAATATACAGATATATTGTAACACAAAACGGCTGAGGATATTACCTTCAATGAAGTACGATATCTCGGCGATGAGGTGGAGATGACGTCTGGGTTTTATGGAGTGAGGTGATGAAGAATGAGTGACAGCTGTCAGGAAGTAATGAGTAACAGCTGTCACTCCCGGCTGTGTCCCTGGCGGCAGCGCCCTCTCGTGCCTGAAGCCCGCACTTCAGGCAGGGCGCCCTCTGGTGGTGGGCCAGCAGTACCTCCTCTTCTGGCGGCCCAAACAACACAGGAGACGTCACAGCTTCGAAGCTGCACGGGAAGGTGTCTGGAAACACCAACAGCCAAAGTACTCTACTGGGGAAAATAGAGAGGCCAAGTTACCTTTGAGAGGAGCTGTGGAACGCTCAGAGTCGTACACAGGGCGTCTCTGGGAAATCTCTCAGAAGTCAGAGTGCATGGAAGCATCGCCATGGAAGCCTGGTATGATGAGGTATAGAATCTGGCACTCATGGAAGAATCTGGCAAAGTCGGGGTTTAAGTAACCCGCTCATGATCAGGAGCTCATGAATCTCTGGTGCGAGGAGATGAGTTTCAGGTGCACCTGAAGCAGCGCGCCACCTGGAGGGAAAACAGACAAACAACACACAAAAGGACAGACAGGGCAAGGGCAAAGGTTGACCACAACACATTTTATTGAAACAGGTGTTCCGACGAACACCTGTTCGGCCGAACTCATGTATCGGCCCACGCCCTCTTTTCAGGCAGAATATCTCACAGCTCTCTGATGTGTTGAAACGGTATATATGGTTTTTAGATTTGTCTTCTTTTTTTTTTACACTTGCACCTCCAGAAAATACAGTAAGCATGTGCAGCTAACATCATTTAAATTTTCCCTTTGACCTGGACCAAAGTAGAAAGACAAAAAGCAGTCGTAATAAGCCTTCAGAATAAGCCTTATTTTTCTGCAGATTCTTAAATATAAGCAATTTGAAAACTGCATGGTTTTGCACAATATGCGCATGTGCAGGTTTTGTTTTAATTGAAAATTGTAATATAATTTCCTGTGACCTTTGACCTTGATTGAACTTGGGCAACAGCAGCAGCAAGACCTTGAGCTTCTAAACTGTCCAGATATATCTAAAGATGCTTAATAATCAGTGATTTTATATACACTTCTACAAAATCTTTTCCACCTCTCCACCAAACTGTGTTCTTGCTAAGAAATAAAAGCTGCCGTGTGCTTGATGTGAAAATTCACTAATGCTTACTCAGAAGACCAGAGACTCTGCCAGTTGCGCTCAGCCCATATGGCTCTTTCACATTTGGGGCAAGGTCCTTCTTCACTGCTTTTTTTTTTTTTTTGGTGAGGAACTCTGTATGCACGCCTAAGAAAATTAACACAATGGCCCACAATACTATTTTTAGCCATTTTAAAGTAGTTCCAAAGTGATTACATTTTGAGTGGGGTAGTTTCTTTTTGTTTTTTTGGAGGTTTTTTCCTGGCAACCCAGAATATGAGAAGCTGTGGTCTGGCTTCTGTCAGAAAGCTGATGCTTTACGAGCTTATTATTAGGCGGGTTTAGTTCTGGAGACTTGCTTTATTTGTTCTGAGGCAGAGTGACATCCTTATCGGATCTGTTGTGCGTTTGCTTTGTTTGTACCACCACCCGTGCATGTGTGTGTGTCCGTGTACGAGTGTGCACATGCCCCGTGCACATGCGTGCATGGTGCAGCACAGCCTAAAAAGCATTTAAGCGGGACGGGAGATTGGGGGGTGGGGGGGTGCTCTGGATAGCAGGGATGACATCATTGTCCATGATGTCATTTCTGCAGGGTGACTTTGGCACGTGTGGATGTTTGGGTGAGGTCACACCTTGACGTCTAACTGGGTGTAATTGGTAATGAACCCACAGGTCACCAGAGCTCAGCGGTGACCAATTTGATAGATGGAAATAACAGTTTGAACAGGTGTTACTGTTTTCTGAATTTTCTTGTAAAGTTACAGGAATAATCTTTTAAACATGAGTCTTTTACCATCAGGTTTTATACGCGTCTATCTGTGGAACAGTTTTACTGACGTCTGAGGTTTTACCCTACTTGTTTAATTTTGAAACAGCTATTTCACAGTTTTGTTTGTTTGTTTGCTTGTTTGTTTGTTTTTTAAAGATTACTTAAGAAAATTAGGAAATTTTCAGTTGGAGTCCTATTTTTCAGATGGCTTTGTCTCTTCCCCCTATTCTTTTTATAACAAGTTAAACTAAAAAGGCACTCATTACAGTCCAACATTATCCATCTTTTAGGATTTTAAATGTATTTACTTTCAACTTACATTCTACATGAATATGGAAGATTATGTTTGAATAAAATTTGAGTATGTTTTGACAGGAATAAACATGTACACATTTGTCTTAAAGAATGTTTTGAGGGATAATATTAAGATTTTTTTTTTTTACAGTAATGCCACAAAAATGAATTATCTTTAATATATGTCTGATGCACACTTACCCAGAAATACCTCCACCATCCACCACCACCAAAGTATAAATTCCCCTAAATCCAATAAGTATTATCTGTTTTGAATTGTTTTGTTTTTTTTTTCTATTTCTTTGTTTTGTTTTTCTTTTGATGGTAATACAGACGGACCGAACAACTGCTGTGATATGATGGTGGCAGCATTGGATTACAATCATACTAACTATAATTACCTCTCCCTCTCTCTCCCCCCCCCCCCCCCCCCCCCCCCCCCTGAAGGGCTCCTTGCCTATTGCCTGACCTTAGAAAAATTGTGGCTAATTTGAAGCATGTGGCAGCAAATTGGAAACACTGAGCTTTTAAAAGTGTGGACTTTACTCTTGCACATGATAATTCCTCCCAGGAGACCCCATCAGACGAAATGACCCAAAACATGTCAATGTTAGGGCCCAGGGGGTGGGGAATTGTTTGGGGAGGGTGGATTTTTAAGGTGGTGAAGGTTAGACAGCCTCTTTAAAGTAAAAATGAACTTTTTTACAGCCTTTGTGCTGATGATAGTAAAACTGTATGGATGTGAAACTTGGACACTAACCAGTGGCATAAGATGGTGATTGTCTTTGGTACTAGATCTCTTTGGATGATCCTTTGGACCACCCTGTGTGTGTGTGTGTATGTATATATATATATATATATATATATATATATATATATATATATATATATATATATATATATATATATAATAGAACCCCAATTCCAATGAAGTTGGGACGTTGTGTGAAATGTAAATAAAAACAGAATACAATGATTTGCAAATCCTCTTCAACCTATATTCAATTGAATACACCACAAAGACAAGATATTTAATGTTCAAACTGATAAACTTATTGTTTTTATGCAAATATTTGCTCATTTTGAAATGGATGCCTGCAACACGCTTCAAAAAAGCTGGGACAGTGGTATGTTTACCACTGTGTTACATCACCTTTCCTTCTAACAACACTCAATAAGCATTTGGGAATTGAGGACACTAATTGTGAGTGTCATGACTGGGTATAAAAGGAGCATCCATTCCATGCAGGAAATGAGCAAATATTTGCACAAAAACAATAAAGTTTACCAGTTTGAACATTAAATATCTTGTCTTTGTGGTGTATTCAATTGAATATAGGTTGAAGAGGATTTGGAAATCATTGTATTCTGTTTTTATTTACATTTCACACAACGTCCCAACTTCATTGAAAATTGGGGTTGTAATAAAGCAAGCTTTTCTGCAAGTGTAGTGTGTGTACATTAGACAGGTACTTAAACCTCACCGACAGAACAATTTAAACCACATTCAGGAGATGACAGGATCTGTAAAGTAGGGCTATATTAAATGATTTGCACAATAATTACAGTTGCAGTCAGCAAACCAACACCATGCTCGCATTATTTAATGTAAGAGATCATCACTGGCTGCAGTTCAGATCCCCCCACCACCTCCGGCATTCCATGAGGTAAAATGTTGAAAATATGGTCTTAAAATGTAATTTATGATCACAACCAATAAGGGCTCCAGTTTTCCAGCAGTCTGGAGGATCTCTCTCCTGTTTGTGTCCGCACACAAGCTTCCTTGTTGGTGTAAAATTAGCCGCGGCCCCTTCTGGGGCTGGAGCAGGTTGAGGTGACGGGGGCCCTGGCCTTTACTCAAGAGACAGATGGGTGAGCGGCACGACCAAAGCCCCAGACCTCATCTAACTGGAAATGCGATGGTGACATTGCCACCTTCATCACATGCCGCCCCTAAATATGAGTGTCCATGCCTTGATAAGTAGTAGGATAGGGTAGTAATACCACAAATTTCACTGACAGACTCTGAAAACATTAGAGGTGTTGTTTATAATGGTGTTTTGTGCTGTTTGTTACAGGGTTTAAACATTTTGTGGTTCAAGGTAATGTGTGATTTCCTTTTCCAAAGAAAGAGATTTAACATGGCATGTGACTTAAGTAAAAACTCATAAACAGTCTTATCAGCTTGTCATGATTTATGCAAAGACAGTTAAACATTAGTGTTTTAAGAAGGGTAGGGTTTTCAAAATTTGAAGCATTGACATTATTCCGTTTGCTCTGGAAAAAGCTCATATACTCGTAAATTCAGCAAAACCACATTGATTTTCTGTATTATAGTGTTGCATGATTTTTTTTATATATTTCTTTTCATGCAGCTGTAACATGTTCCAGCCAAGTGACCCAGTGACCTAGCGTGATCTTGAGCTTCAATAGCAGCCTAATTTATCCAAACATGCTTAAACATGTGTGTTTAAAAATCACATGGCCTAGTTTTGCAAATGATAGAACTAGCCAATATTTGGTCTGAAACAACAGTATGGCTTTGAATTTTAATAGCATCCTTACTTATCCAAATATACTTAAACATCAGAAAATAAAAAAGTAGAGGCTTTTTTTTTCCTTTCAAACGCTGGAGCAATGACATTGTTTCAAGTTACCTTTGAAGCAGCGACAAACCAAGTCAAAATCAGCAGTATGAACTTGAACTTTGGTAAAGTCTTCAGTTATCTAACACAAGTTAAACACAAGTGAAGAAGTGTAGGATACTGTTTTCAAAAGACTGAGCAGTAACGTTTTTTTCTTGCAACCTTTGAGCTAGCAAAAAAGTCAAACGAGATTCTAGAGATTGGGAGACTGTACCAAGTTACCACTGACTGAGCAAAAAGTAAGTCATCATCAACACTGTGATTGTGAATTGTGCTAATGTATGCATTTTTATAATGTTGATTAAACATTACTAATGAATGTTATTTTCAAAGTCTAGCACAATGGCATTTTCCTGGAAATCTTTGAACGATCAAAAACAAAGTTTAACTATCAACATCAGCCTTGACCTTCAAATGCATCATAAATTATCCAGAAATGTTTAAATGAGTAATTTGTGTGTGTTTTCAAAAGATAGAGCAGTGACATTGTTCCCAGTTACCTTTAATGAAGTAAAACGTAAGCAAAAAGGAACACTATTATCTTGAACTTGTTAAATGCCATCATTTATCCATTGCTGTTTAAACATGAATGATGAAGAGCAGAATAATATTTTCAAAAGATAGAGCTGTGACATTTTTCCTGCTGAATCTTCAACTGCATCATAAATGATCCAACAATGTTTAAATTACTAATTTGTGTATCTTTTCAAAAGAGAGAGCAGTGACATTGCTTCCAATTATCTGTAACGAAGTGAAATGCAGCAGTGCTATCTGGAATGTCATTGTCTTCATTTATGCAGTGGCGATTAAACAAAACTGATGAAGAGTGGAGTATTCTTTTCAAAAGACAGAGCAGTGATATTGTTCCCAGTTATCTTTAATGAAGTAAAAAAAATAAGTGAAAAGGGAGAATATTATCGTGAACTTCTCTAATGTTGTCATTTATCCATTGCTGAATCCATTGCTGAATGGATAAAAGAAAGCATAAAAACAGTCTCAATCTTCAGTTCCATTATAAATTATCCAAAGATGTTTGAGTAATTTGTGTGCTTTTTTTTTTTCAAAATACAGAGCAGTGAAATTGCTTTCAGTTATCTTTGAAGTAAAAAGTAAGTGAGAAGCAGCAGTATGATCTTGAACTTATGTAATGTCTTCATGTATCCAGCACTGATTAACCATGAATGATGAAAAGTGAAATATTATTTTCAAAAGATAGAGCAGTGACATTTTTCCTGGGGACCTTTGAGCATGCAAAAAGAAAAGATAAAACAACAATGGTCTCGATCTTCAGTTGCATTATAAATTATCCAAAGATGTTTGAGTAATTTGTGTGCTTTTTTTTTTCAAAAGATAGAGCAGTGACATTTTTCCTGGGGACCTTTGAGCATGCAAAAAGAAAAGATAAAACAACAATGGTCTCGATCTTCAGTTGCATTATAAATTATCCAAAGATGTTTGAGTAATTTGTGTGCTTTTTTTTTCAAAAGATAGAGCAGTGACATTTTTCCTGGGGACCTTTGAGCATGCAAAAAGAAAAGATAAAACAACAATGGTCTCGATCTTCAGTTGCATTATAAATTATCCAAAGATGTTTGAGTAATTTGTGTGCTTTTTTTTTCAAAAGATAGAGCAGTGACATTTTTCCTGGGGACCTTTGAGCATGCAAAAAGAAAAGATAAAACAACAATGGTCTCGATCTTCAGTTGCATTATAAATTATCCAAAGATGTTTGAGTAATTTGTGTGCTTTTTTTTTCAAAAGATAGAGCAGTGACATTTTTCCTGGGGACCTTTGAGCATGCAAAAAGAAAGGATAAAACAACAATGGCCTTGAACTTCAGCTGCATTATAAATTATCCAAAGATGTTTGAGTAATTTGTGTGTGTGTGTGTGTGTGTGTGTGTGTGTGTGTGTGTGTGTGTGTGTGTGTGTGTGTGTGTGTGTGTGTGTGTGTGTGTGTGTGTGTGTGTGTTTTCAAAAGATAGAGCAGTAACATTGTTCCTGATTATCTCCAGTGAAGCAAAAAGAAAGCTAGTGGAAAGCAACAGTATGAGCTCGAACTTCAGTAGCATCCTCATTTATCCAATGATGAGTGATGAAAAATCCCATGTGACGTTTGTTTGCTTTTTTAAAATATTGCAGAAACAAACGACAGTGTGCAACAGTTCTCCCCCTGCCAAACTCTGTTTGGTGTAAAAACCACTTCTCAAAACGCTTCAGCACCACCATATGAAAACCTCCAGTCTGACTTCAATATTTTGAGACTTGTAACGTGCAATTTGAGAGCAGCTTTTTGTGGGCGCGCAGCCTCAGACGCTTGTTCCGCTAAAGAAACAAAGAACATCAAATTAGTGCAGGTTCGCCCCTTGCCAAAATAAATCTGACATCGACTCCGACACATGCTGACTTTCGCCTACATTTCATGCCATCTCTGAAAGTTGCTGATCCCCGCGTTGTTGGACCGTTTGCTGGGATGACATCATCGCTCGGCTCGTGCCAGCCCCATGCTCAATAAAGCTCACAGGCGTGTTTGAGTGTGGGAGTGCCTCTGCTGCACTGAGACACGCATGAAGGATGTGAGCGAGAAGATCTCTGCACCGAATTAGTCATGGCACAAACTGTGAGAGTGGAGCAGCCCACCGGATAATTCTAAAATAAATGGACTCTTTTACACTTACATGGTTTGTTCCCCCCCCCGCAGTCTGGGAGCTCAGGTGGCCTGGTGGTGCGGTCACTAATTTCACACGCATTTTTTTCTTATCATGATTTCTCACGTGGAGCCTTGAATGGAAGAGACAATAAAGCCAAAATTTGTGGCACCGGCCCATGTGCTGGTTTTCATCTTAATGACAGTGTGTGCCTTCCTCTGCGGTGTTACGGTGGCTGCAGAGGCCTCCGCCGCGCCTCCGCTCTGACGTCATGCCCGTTTTGGTTGTGAAGAACCCCCCAACAAACTGAATATCTGTGCAGGGGTGCCGAAAAGGGAGAATAAGGAGAAGGAGTCTAGGGGCCCATGATTGACAGGGGCCCAGAGAGGCCCCTAATACAATTATAATACTGACAAAATAATATGGGGTGGCCCAGTAAGATTTCTTTTCATGGGCCTCAAAATCCCTGGCGGCGCCCCTGCCGTTTGTTGTACCAGGATAACGGATTCACGTACAAACGTTACTGGGTCAAGTCCAGAAAGCAAACAGGTGCCACTTCTGGAAGTGGGCTGTATTTTTAATGACAGCCACAGAGGAGGTGTTTCCTTCCCAAAGATCTGGTATCAGGCTCTAATTAATGCTGGTGTCCCACAGCTCAGTTGTTCGTGTAAACTGCTGGGGGTTTTTTTCTTCTTTTTTTTTTTATATTTGGCGGTTTGGCCAGCATCCACAGACTGGTGGTGAAAAAGTCACAGATTGCTGGGTTGCCTAAATACGAGGTAAGACTAGTGTTTTGCCCTGTACCTACAATTACTGGCAATCGGACATATTTGTGAAAAGAAAAAAGCAAATAAATATATGCTGCTCTTACCCTCACCAAAGTGTAACCTGCAAAAAGTAAGAAAGTGATTTGGAGAAAAATGAGAACAGAAGCAATTACATTTTAGGGGACATTTATCTGCATAAATGAAGAAGGTTTTATTTGAATTTGGTTAGTAAGGTGGGGGGGGGGGGGGGTACATGTGACACATGTGATAGCTGGAAGGTTTGAGAGATGAGCTTGTGACCATAAGGCACAGGCCCAGTCCCAATATCCTCCCTGAGCCCTCACAGAGTGTAATGACTTCACGATCACGTTGCTTCCAATTATTTCTTCTTCTTCTCTTTCTTTCGGCTGTTCCCGTTAGGGGGTCACCACAGCACCATCTCACCCTGTCCTCTGAATCTTCCTCTGTCTCAACAACCACCTGCATTTCCTCCCTCATCACATCCATAAACCTCCTCTTTGGTCTCCCTCTTCTCCTCCTGCCTGGTGGCTCCATCCTCAGCATCCTTCTCCCTATATACCCCAGGTCCCTCCGCTGCACATGTCCAAACCATCTCAATCTCGCCTCTCTGACTTTGTCTCCAAACCACCCAACCTGAGCTGTCCCTCTGATATGTTAATTCTTAATCCTGTCCATCCTCATCACTCCCAAAGAGAATCTCAACATCTTCAGCTCTGCCTCCTGTCTTTTTGTTAGTGCCACCATCTCTAAGCTGTACAACATAGCTGGTCTCACGACTGTCTTGTAAATTTTCCCCTTCACTCTTGCTGATATTCTTCGGTCACAAATCACTCCTGCCACCTTTCTCCTCTCACTCCACCCTGTCTGCACTCTCTTCTTCACCTCTCTACCACACTCTCCATTACTCTTGTCAGCTGACTCCAAGTATTTAAATTCATCTCCTTTCACCACCTCTACTCCTTGTAACTGCACTATTCCACTGGGCTCCCTCCCATTCACAAACATGAACTCAGTCTTGCTCCTACTGACTTTCTTTCCCCTTCTTTCCAGAGCATACCTCCACCTCTCCAGGCTACACTGAACCTGCTGTCTACTCTCACTACAGATCACAATGTCATCTGCAAACATCATAGTCCATGGAGACTCCTGTCTGATGTCATCTGTCAACCTGTTCATCACCACTGCAAACAAGAAAGGACTCTCATCTCTTGTACTTCCTGATTTACTCTCATCACATTATCCAGCCTTTTCACTCTCTCATTTTCTTCATGAACTCCTCAAAATATTCCCTCCACCTTCTCAACACACTCTCCTCACTTCTCAGCACATTTCCATGTGCATCTTTTACCACCCTAACCTGCTGAACATCCTTTCCAGGTCTGTCCCTTTGTCTGGCCAATCGGTACAAGTCCTTTTCTCCTTCCTTACTATTCAACTTCTTGTACAGCTCGCAATATGCCTTTTCTTTAGCTTTTGCCACTGCTCTTTTTGCCTTATGCCACATCTCCTTGTACTCCTGTCTACTTTCTTCATCTCTCCGACTATGCCAAAACTTTTTCACCAACCTCTTTCTCCTTATGTTTCCCTGGACATCTTTGTTCCACCACCAAGTCTCCTTGTCTTCCTTCCACTCTCCAGATGTCACACCCAGTAACTTTTGTAGCTGTCTTCATCCAGTGCTTCTCTCACCTTCTCACTGTATTTAACACAACCGACTTCCTCCTTCAGCTTCCACCATCTGATCCTTTGTTGAGCTCTCACTCTCCTCTTCTTCACCTCTAAAGTCATCCTACAAACCACCATCCTATGCTGTCTGGCCACACTCTCTCCTGCAACTTTCTTACAGTGTTCAATTTCTTGTAGCTTGGATCTCCTACAAAGAATGTAGTCGACCTGTGTGGACCTTCCTCCACTCTATGTCACCCTGTCCTCCTCCCTTTTCTTATAGTGGGTCTTCACCACAGCCATTTCCATCCTTTTTGCAAAATCAACTACCATCTGTCCTTCCACATTCCTATCCTTGATACCATATCTACCCATTACTTCCTCATCACCTCTGTTCCCTTTGCCAACATGCCCATTGAAGTCCGCTCCTATCACCACTCTTTCATGCTTGGGCACACTCTCCACCACCTCATCTATCTCATCCACTCATCTTCAAGTGCTTTCTCCAATTAAGGATCACAGGGAGCTGGAGCCTATCCCAGCAGCCAAAGACCCTCAGGCAGAGTACACCCTGGACAGGATGCCAGTCTGTCACAGGGCCACATATAGACAAACAAACACATTCACAGTCACACCTATGGACAATTTAAAGTATCCAATCCACCTAACCTGCATGTCTTTGGAAGTGGGAGGAAGCCGGAGCACCCGGAGAGAACCCACGCAAACATGGGGAGAACATGCAAACTCCACACAGAAAGGCCACAGGTGGGAATCTAACCCATGACCTTCTTGCTATGAGGCAACAGTGCTAACCACCAAGCCACCGTACTGCCCCCTCATCTAACTCACTCCAGAAATCTTCTTTCTCCTTCAATCTCACAACCTACCATTGGGGGATATGTACTGATGATATTCATCATCACCCCTTCAATTTACAACTTCACACTCGTCACCCTGTCAAAAACTCGCTTAACCTCCAGCACACTCTTAACATACTCTTCCTTTAAAATTACCCCAACACCATTTGTCTTCCTATTCACACCATGAGACAACAACTTGAACCCACTGCCTATGCTCCTGTTCTTATTTCCCTTCAACTTTGTCTCTTGCACACACAGTATGTCTACCTTTCTCCTCTCCATCATATCAGCCAGCTCTCTCCCTTTACCAGTCATACTGCCAACATTCGAAGTCCTGACTCTCACTTCCACCCTTCTAGGCCACAGAATGCTAGTTAGAAAGTTTTTTGTTTTTTGTTTTTTTTATGGTGCAGTGAGAAATCAGTATGTCCCTTATTATTAACCTTTTCAGAAACTTTTTTTTTTCTCAGTGAGGAGTTCTGGTCTTATAACATGCTTGTCAGGCATTAATTACATTTACATTACATTAATTACCAGTACTAGTCACCACAAATCAATCTCCAAAAATAATCACAAGGTGGGGAACCTATTTATATTCAAAATCCTGCATCTGTGCATTCTCAATCTATGGAAGAGAACAGTGGAGAAAGAACAGATCTGATCAGTCCATCATAGGCTGACTCCTTCCTGCAGAAAAGCCCACGTGGAGAGAAAAATACGGAGACCTATTTATAAGACATTTCCAATTTAATTGCAAAGTTTTTGTTTGTTTGTTTTTACCAGCTATGGTTCAAATGTTTGGTGTTATTTATTAAAATTGTTAAATTTAACATGATCTAGTTTTAATTTGGGGCGGCAATAGCTCAGTTGGTAGAGCAAGCCGTCTTGTGACCGAAGCAGCTCCCAGCCAATCAAAAAAATCTGCATGTTGCCATTGTGTCCTTGGGCAAGACACTTAACCCACTTTGCCTGTGTATGAATGAGGTGGTGGTCGGAGGGGCTGTAGGCGCAGAATGGCAGCCAAGTGGGCACCCATGTCAGTTTGCCCCAGGGCAGCTGTGGCTACACTAGTCGCCTACTACCACCACCAGGGTGTATGAATGTGCGAGTGAATGAATAATGAAGCTTTGGGTGTCTTGAAAAGCGCTCTATAAATCCTAATCATTATTATTATTATTATTATTATTATTATTATTAATTTAACACTGTTAGTTTAACACTGTTAATTTAACACTGCCCTCTGTGTTAAATTAACACTGTTAATTAATTCATTAATTTCATTAACACTGGTAATTTAACATGCTAGTGTCTAACTAAAATTTGAAGTGTTCACAAATATAGGCACTGCACAGCATTCATTTAACAGTCTCTAGTTTTAAAATTAGAAAAGTGTTAATTTAATGTAATTCATTTCATTTGATTTAGCGTTAATTAATTTTGTGCTAATTTAACTGGTGATTTTGCTGTAATCTTTGAATTGAACGTAGATATGCATGCAGGTGTGAATGTGCTTGTCTGTCTATATATACAACCTGGTCTCATGGCAAGTCGTGATTCAGCAGCACAAAATATACATTAATCTATTGGTTTGTGATATTGTGACGAAAAGCGCTTCATTTTCGTCACAGCAGCACGAATTCATTCTAATTCATTCCGTGATGGCTGCACGAAATTAAAAGTGAAGCGGGGGGGTTTATGGTTAGGGTTGGGGGAAGGAGTAGGGTTAGTAATAGTGAGTTAAAAAAAAAATAACCGTTATGAAAATATGACTCATTTAAAAAAAAAAACAAAAAAAAAAACATCAGACTGGGTTGATATGTGGGCCTGCAATTGACTGGCATCCTGTCCAGGGTGAACCTGCCCCACCTCACACCCTATGACTGCTGGGATAGGCTTCCCCCCCCCCGTGTCACCCTTTACTGGAGTAAGTGGATATAGACTGGATTTTCCTGTGTTGTTCATTTCTTATACCCGCTTACTCCTGTTAAGGGTGACGGGGGAGGTGGAGCCCCTCCCAGCGGTCATTGGGTAAGAGTTGGGATACACCCTGGACAAGGACGCCAGTCCATCACAGGACCAACACATAAAGACAGACAAACTCATTCTTACTCTCACCTTCAATTTAGAGTCACCAATTCCCCTCACGTACATGTCTTTGGATATGGGAGGAGGCCGGAGCTCCTGGGGTGAACATACCAACTCCACACAGAAAGCACCAGAGTGGAAGCAAACCTAGGACCTTCTTGCTGTGAGGCAACAGTGTTAACCACAAAGCTGTCTTGCTGTCCTGCTGTGTAGCTGCCAATACAAATTAGCGAAGACATTGGTGAAGTGGTCAAAAGGCTCATCTCTGTGATCAAACCAGACCAGAACAGTCAATGCAACAATGCACAGCACTGTGGCAAGCAGTGTCGTCGTTCTGCACATGTTGTGTGTTGGGGGGTTTGGCTGGATGTTTTTGTGTTGTTTTCTTTTCTTTGCTCTCCAGGTGGTATGCAAACTGGTTTTTGTCTGTGGAGAAGGTGCTGGCAGAAGAGTCCTTCACCCTCATCAGCATTATTAGCTGCACCTGTGGAGGATGTTCACGTGCAGGCCTACTGACTCGCAGCACCTGTGGATGATGCTCACGTGCAGGCCTAATGACTCGCAGCACCTGTGGATGATGCTCACGTGTAAACTTAAAGACTTTCAGCTGAAGCAGATAATGAGATGGCGTTCTGCATTTAAGCCATGAGTGGTTCAAGCAGAATTGCCGGGAACTCGACCTTGTGACGTTCGTTTGTGAGACGCTGAGGACCGCACCAGGGTTTGACACATCGTGCCTGTGAAGGAGAACGGGTGAGGGACACATGCTGTCAGCACACATCAGAGGTGATTATTGTCTGAATGATCGTTAATAGTAATTTGGCATTTTGTTACGCAGTATATTTGAACATTGATGAGAATTGTGCAGCTCGCTTCTCACTGCCGTGGCGTACGGAATGATGATCCTCCACCTGTTGTGAGAAGATGCTCATTTACATAAAGCTTAAATTCAGACCTGAATGTGTTGCTGATAGTGTGTGCCTAGGATATTTGTTGTAGCTGTTGACTTACCTCACCTTTTCCATCCTTCACAGAGTCAGTTTGTCGTGTCCACCTGGGGGGTGTTCGGCGGTGAGTCTGGGTCCAGAAGCGTTGGGCTTCGATCCATTTGGGCACTGGAGAGCGCGCCGTCCTTCACCTCGCCAGACAACCGCATATTTATGTTGTACACAATTATTGCACTGAAGGGAAATAAATTTGTTTTGTTTTTGGAACCGCTTTCTGGTTATTTAGCGCTGGGTTTAGTCAGACGCTGGTCCGCTCCTCAACTCGCGTCTGCACATAACAGCACACGCTCATCAGGTCCACAAACACAACCTGATCTGATCTGGTGCAGCTGTACTGTAGATGTAAAACATCACAGCAGGAAGGTTCAGGGTTTAAATCTCTGCCATAATCCCACAATCCAAAAACAAACAGGAACGCTATACTGAGTGTAGGTTTAAGTGTGTTTTGCCCATATGTTCAATTCAATTTTCAATTTATTTAATTTATATAGCGCCAAATCACAAAAAAGCTGTCACGAGGCGCTTCACACAAGTAAGATTTAAAACCTTACCAACCCCTACAGCAAGCACACAGCAGACAGTGTTTAGGGCCTCTTGACCCATAACACTATTGAAACTGACTGGCGCATGAAGGAGGAATTGCATGCCACATGTGAAAAATCGGAGCTGCCTCAAACGCCTCGTACAGCTGTCGCCACAACCATTTGTGTACACAAGTGGCATTTAACTGGCATTTAAAGAGTCAACCAAGTTGTCAGCCAAGTCACCTCCGAGAGCATGCGTTACTGTCATCACATCCACCAGGTCCTGGATGGCAACCACCCAGACAGACAAATGATCCATCTCCACCTCTCATCCCCTTTGTCTTAAATGCAAAAAAGCACATTTGTTCAATGAGCCATTTAAAGCAAAACAATAAACCTAATTTGGAACAAATCTGTAAAAAAAAAAAAGGGGAAAGTCTGTTTTTTCATGACAACTGCTTTTTTTATGAAACTTGCTGGAGTAGAAACCCAGTACTTTGCGCTTCGGCAGAACTGAGTGCCCTTCTTGGTGCATTTATTTGAACTTTGCATCAGTTGTTGTTTGTGTTTTGTTTTTGTTTTTTGTTTGTTTGTGTTTTCCTTACGAGATCCAAACTCAAATGAAAGTACTTGAAATGCGGTTCTTCTGTTTGTCTGTCTGTCTGTCTGTCTGTCTGTCAGTCCGCGTCCGCCTGCATTGGAATACTTGTGCTAACACGGAAGTTTGGCCTATGGTCTGAGTGTAGCGGCTGCGTGTCAAACAGCGCCTTCCCCTCAGAGCAAAAAGTGGAGGGAGGGCTGTAGGAGGAGGTGTGTGTGTGTGTGTGTGTGTGTGTGTGTGTGTGTGTGTGTGTGTGTGTGTGTGTGTGTGTGTGTGTGTGTGTGTGTGTGAGTGGGTGGGGAAGACATGTACACACATATGCACAAACACATGCACACATACACTGCATGGTGATGTCATCCTAAATGACATCATCGGGTGGATGGGAGCCAAGGGACCTGATGGGCTGGCATCCTCCAGTGAGTTAGAGAGAGAAGGAGATGGAAAGAGAGGGGGGGGGGGGGCAAAAGAAGAGGAGAAAGGAGCGGAGAGAGTGGACACCATGTGTGATCTGTGTTTCCATCCTTTGTTTTTCTTTTCTTTGAACATTTCATGCTCTCACAGCCTCCGCACAGCTCTTTCCTTTTAGGATTACTTGCTTCATTTCCATTTGCAGGTGTTAGAATCCTGAGGGAAGCATGCATGAGTGCAGCTAAAGTGCAGTCAGAGTGCAAGTGAATCAATACCAGTGACTTAATGCAAACAAACACATCACACACACAATAAACCAATTGTCAGGGATCTCTCTCTCTCTCTCTCTGTCTCTCTCTGACACTGCAGCATACATTTCCGAGCTGCACCTACCACGCTGACACATTCTAAATACCTATATGTGAATGGACAGATGTGCAGGAGCACATCTGCACAGACAATAGGCTGCTGGAGCAACACCTGTGTCTCTGCGTGCTTCCATTGTCATCCACTTGGCTGCGCTGTGCTCCACAGCATGCTCCCAGCATGCTTGCCGCCTGAAAGCAGACACCTCTGGACCAGCATCTGCTCAGGGTATTCCACTCTGCACACGCGCTGATGTGCACGCTGCAAAAGCTTGCCCATGTGTGTGATTCATCTCCACAACTGCAAATTTGCAATGCATCAACTTTTCTTTGCAGTAAGCAGCATTTTTTTTTTTTTTTTTTTTTTTTTGTGATAGACTGCAGCGTATTGATAGATGAAAGCTGGTGTTTCTAATATGAGATGATTCAGCTCTATATCACTTCCTGCTGTCAGCGGCAAACTGACTCAACTATATAAACGGAGAGGCATGAAGTGTGGGACAGAGGATGCGGGGACAGATGGTCGTGATGTGAGGGCGGGAATCTGCACAGTGGAGAAAGAAACAAACAAACAAAATGAAAGGCATCAGAAGGCTGATGCATAACTTGCATGTTCTACACACCGCAATATAGAATAGAACAGAATAGTTTTTATTGTTATTGTACAGTGTACTGTGCAAAACAACACATCTTATACACCACAAAAATGGTGTAAATATATATATACACCATATAAATGTATAATATATATATATATATACACACACACACACACACACACACAACCCCAATTCCAGTGAAGTTGGGACGTTGTGTGAAATGTAAAGAATACAGAATACAATGATTTGCAAATCCTCTTCAACCTATAATCAAGTGAATACACCACAAAGACAAAATATTAAATGTTCAAACTGATAATGATAACTGATATGATTATTGTTTTTGTGCAAATATTTGCTCATTTTGAAATGGATGCCTGCAACAGATTTCAAAAAAGCTGGGACAGTGGCAACAAAAGACTGGGAAAGTTGATGAATGCTCAAAAAACACCTGTTTGGAACATTCCACAGGTGAACAGGTTAATTGGAAACAGGTGAGTGTCATGATTGGGTATAAAAGGAGCATCCCCAAAAGGCTCAGCCGTTCACAAGCAAAGATGGGGCGAGGATCACCACTTTGTGAACAATTGCATGAAGAAATATTCCAACAGTTTAAGAACAGTTTCTCAATGTTCAATTGCAAGGAATTTAGGGATTCCATCATCTACAGTCCATAATATAATCAGAAGATTCAGAGAAGCTAGAGAACTTTCTACACGTAAGTGGCAAGGCCAAAAACCAACACTGAATGCCCGTGACCTTCGATCCCTCAGGCAGCACTGCATTAAAAACCAACATCATTGTGTAAAGGGTAAAGGATCTTACAGTGTGGGCTCAAGAACACTTCAGAAAACCATTGTCAGTTAACGCAGTTCATCACTACATCTACAAGTGCAAGTTAAAACTCTACCATGCAAAGCGAAAGCCATACATCAACAACATCCAGAAACACCGCCACCTTCTCTGGGCCCGAGTTCATTTGAAATGGACAGACACAAATTGGAAAAGTGTGCTGTGGTCTGATGAGCCCACATTTCAAATTGTTTTTGGAAATTATGGATGTTGTGTCCTCTGGACAAAAGAGGAAAAAGACCATCCAGATTATTACCAGTGCAAAGTTCAAAAGCCAGCATCTGTGATGGTATGGGCGTGTGTTAGTGCCCATGACATGGGCAGCTTACACATCTGTGATGGCACCATCAATGCTGAAAGGTACATCCAGGTTTTGGAGCAACACATGCTGCCATCCAAGCAACGTCTTTTTCAGGGACGTCCCTGCTTATTTCAGCAAGACAATGCCAAGCCACATTCTGCACATGTTACAACAGCGTGGCTTCATAGTAAAAGAGTGCAGGTACTAGACTGGCCTGCCTGCAGTCCAGACCTGTCACCCAATTTGACATAAATATGGAAATATTTTATCAGCCCATTATAATTACTAGAATTTCTCTGTGATTTTTTTTATTTTATTTTATTATTTTTTTAAATTTTATATTCTTGTTTATTTATTGTTACATCCAAATGCACCATGTCAGTCATTATTATGAACTGTGTGAATATATTATCATATGCAACAGTAATATCTTGTACAAAAGGATTTTTTTTCCCATTTATGAATGAATGAATGAATGAATGGATTTATTCGGCACACACACAAATCCGAAAGAACAGAAACATACCAATAATATGAATGTTATATAAACAAGCCTGTGAGTCCGAAAGGGTGTGGGCAGAAGCAAAGCTTATCAACGCCCACCCCTGCAAGAATGAGTCCAACAATTCTAACAGTCATAACAACATATACACAAATTCACAACACACTACATATCATCACAGACATACACTTCAATATTCAATTACATTTCAATTCATGTATAAGTATGCTATGTATAACATAACATGTTATATATATATATATATATATATATATATATATATATATATATATATATATATATATATATATATAATGAGTAAACATATGAATAATATAGTTTAAAATGTGGCTGTAAACATTTAAGGCAGTGAGGTGGAGGTAGATTGGGTTGGTTGTTGTCCGGGGGGGGGGGGGGGGGGGGGGGGGGTTAAGGTTCTGTGTGTGTGGAGGGGGTGTATATCCATGGGTGTTTGCAGTATGTATTGCCCAGGAGAAGAAGCTGTTTGTTACCCTGCTAGTGTGGGACTTTGTTGACCTGTAGCATCTCCCAGAGGGCAACAGGGTAAACAGGAGGTGGGCAGGGTGTGAGGGGTCTCCTGTGATGGCTTGGTTTTCCTAAGGCAGCCAGATGTGGGGATGGTTTCCAGGCAGGGCAGAGGACAGCCGATGAGCTTTAGGACAGTGTTGATGAACCTCTGCACTGCCTTTCTGTCCTCAGCTGTGGAGCTTGGGTACCACACACCCAGACAGTATGACAGTACCCTCTCCACCAAGGAGTGGTAGAAGGCCAGCAGCAGCTTTGTGTCCAGTTTATATAATATAAATATACAAGTAAATGCACATAGGTCTGTAATGGTGTTTTTGTAGCCATATACCATGGGCAATGACGTCATTGTAAAATCATTCATACCAATCAAGAACAAATATTTTGATGATCAATATTTGCTTGAAATCATCCATCTAAGCTTCTTGGTTATTGGGATATACCATGTTTTCCTTCATCTTGACTTTTGATCAAACTGCTCCAAACTCTAATCTCCTCCAAATATCTATTGAAGTAATATTCCCATCTAGTTTGATCCATCTCAACTTCTTGGTTGTTGAGATATAGAAATAAATAAAAGTTTGAGCATTGGACAAACTACTCCCAAATGTAATCACCTATAGATAGATATCTGTCCAAGTAATTTTTCTACTGAGTTGACAGGGGTGGTGGCCATGTGGTTGGTGCACTTGGTTTCAATGCGGAAGGTTCCCAGTTCAAACCCCACCCCTGCTACATTTCTCCATCTAATGTGGAGTTGCGTCAGGAAGACCATCCGGCGTAAAACTGATGCCAAATCAACATGTAGATCCACCTCGGATTTGCTGTAGAGACCCAGAGTGTAAAACCAGTGAGCAGCCGAAGGGCCTTACTTTTTTTTTTTTTTTTGAAGGAAATCCATCCAGTGCTTTTTGAGTTGTCTTGTTCACAAACTCACACACACACACACACACACACACACACACACACACACACACACACACACACACACACACACACACACACACACACACACACACACACACACACACACACACACACACACACACACACACACAGACCAGTACAAATAATACTCTTCTATTGCTGCTTCACCAGCGTGCAGGGTAATAAAGATGAACCTGTGAAATCACACGGACCTACATCTCTCCATGTGATGCCTGCTCAGCCTGCACACATTTTCTTGTCTCATTTCTCGAAAAAGTTTGCTTTTAGTGTAATCAGATACACTAAACTAAACTGAAAACATACTTACAACACAGAAGGGGAAGCAGATGAGTTTAGTGGTTACTTCCTCTTTCTCTGCATTTACTTAAGCTACTTTTGGTTGTGCTCAATTTATCTAAAAAAAAAAAAGCCTGCATGGTTTCCCATCCCTGACTTTTAAAAAAACACTGCAAAAGTGCAGATGTCAGCGAAGCAGCACACACAACATAATATACAGCTGCAGTGGAATAAAAACACCAGGTCCAAAACGTGTTGCACACAGTGCAGTGCTGTCGCCACATTTATCACCTGCTCAAAAAACACAAAGCAACTCTTTGTAAAGTCAATATAACACACTTAATAGGATGCCTGTGAAAATGAGCCAGTTGAGTCATTTAGTCCAGATCATTGGCTGATAGCAGTGAAAGGATGACCCCTATTTTTATAACATCACCACTAAGGGGTGGAGTGGAGGTAACCATGCCAACCATAGGCTTCTTGGTTGCTGAGATACAAAAAAAAAAAAAAACAACTTTGACCTGTGCCCTTTGACCAAACTACTCCAAAACCTAATCACCTCTTGGTATCCATCTAACAAACATTCCCACCACGTTTGAAGGAAATCCATCCAGCCATTTTTGAGTTATCTTGTCCACAGTCGCACAGACACACTTGAAATAATATTGTTGCTTTTGCCTGTTTGCGGGGTAACGAGCCGGGAGGATGTTTACTTGTTTAATCTCTTCCAGTCAAAGGTGAAAAGTCACACACAGAGGTCAATATGTTAAATAAATCTGAATCTGGCATCGATCTCACTGACACCATGTGTAAACTTTTAAAGTCTTTCTGTACAACTCAGTCACAGACACACACACACACACACACACACACACACACACACACACACACACACACACAGGAATGATTATAATACCATGTGATAACAGAATAGTCAGAGCGGCTATTGTGGTACTCAAAGGTAGAAATGACCATGACAGTATCACACAAACAATCCAATAACAAACATTTCTGCTTGACGTCCCATCTCGTCCCATTTACAAAGACTATTTCTTATTTGGCATGTCCACACCTGGTACAATCACATCCATTTTTGCCGACCTTCCTTCCTTCTCTCTGCTGTATTGGTATGCCAACATTGGCACAGGCACACTCCTACTCCTTTCCTTCGATCTTAGTCATAGGCCTCGATCATGAGACACCAGCTGAACCCCTCCAGTGCACCGCTGATATATTTGGACACTTCTGTGTGTTTTCTCTCTGCACCTTTATCACTCTTGCACACACACACACACACACACACACATACACATGCTGCACTTACAAATGGCATCTAAGTCCAGCTCTCTGCTTCGATTAAATATGAGCCAGGATTCGTTTTTGCCGGTGCGTTCAGGTAGGACAGGTCTGCATGCGTCTGAGTGATGGCGGCCTTTGTAGGACAACGTGAAAGAAAGGACGCACACACTGCCCTGATTAACCTTTGTATTCATGATTTCGCTAGAAAATGTGTTTGTCTCGGGTTGCTACGTTACCTGTTGGTTGGCTTTGTGCTGACAGGCTGAGCTCGACAGGACAGGGAACTTATCACGGAAACACTCGCTGTCCCTGTGGACGCTGCTGTCCCGTGAGCACTCTGTAAATATGGGCCATCTTTTGTCCGTACATGTGCCTGCCGCTGAGGAGCTACATGCCTGTGAATTCCTGTCAACGTCTCTCAAGATTATTTATTTCATCAAAGCAGTAACATCCCACCTGTATTTCTTAAATGTGGGATTTTAAGACGTTTAATCAACATGTTTGAGTCGCAGGACTTGGTTTTGGCAGTTGGGTATGAGTAGTCATTAAAGCTACGGTGTGTAGGAGGGCTGTTTATCAGCAGAAGTGGTGTATGGCATTCAAAGCCATCTGTTCATTAGAGTATAATTACCTGCAACAAAGAATCATGAGCTTAGAGCAAGTCCTTCATATCTACAGGGGAATGGGCCTCCTCATAGCGACCACCAGGTCATGTAGTGCCGCCATGTTGATACAGTCGCCCAAAAGAGACATACCTACTCCACCTTTCATATTTTGCAGTGCTGCAGAAGGACTGAGGTACGGAACCTGAGAGAGGTCACTTAAAATGGTATTTTTTTTCTGGCCGTGGTAATTTGTGAGCATGTTTACTTTAATTAAGCCCTCTAATTACTAAAACACCACCATTAGGTGGTGACTGTTGACTAATAGCCTGTGTTTTTGTGCACACAATTTAATTTCTTTTTAATTATTCGTAGGTGCATTTTAGTAGCTAGAGATCTCAAAGATACTATAATGTGCTCATCTATGGTGGAGGTGTCAGAGAGGAGGATGCTGAGGAAACTGCTCAGCATCTTGGACAACACCTCCCACCTCTTGCATGCCACACTGACATCCTGTCAGAGCACCTTCAGTCATAGCCTGAGACCACTGAGGTGCAACACAGAATGCCACAGGAGGTCTTTCATACCTTTGACAATCAGACTGTATAATTCCTTCTCTTCTACAGGATGAATGCATAACGAACAGAGTTATTCAGTTATTCAGAGTTATGTGTAGTATTGTCAAATATCTTGTGCAAATGTCTTCCAGTCATTCCACATATATTTGTTGTACTTATTGTAAAACCACACACAAAAAAGAAAAGACATTGTTCACTGTTTACTGTTTCTGTACTCTGGCAAAATAATTTCCTTCAGAATAAATAAAGTTGATCTCATCTTATATTATCTTTTCATGTGTCAAGACAATATCGAGTGCACATTTTACAACTTGTGCCCACATTTAATTGTGTACCCAATGTTTTATAATGGTGTTCACTAAATTGTGCTCTCATTATACTAAATCGTTCCCTCGTTTTACTATATTTACTACTGGTGTTTCATTTTACAATGCTTAAAATGAGTGCATACTATAATAAAGTGAGAACACAATAAGGTAAAACAAGCACATGATTTAGTAAAATGAGCACACAATTTAGCAAAATGACAGCACAATGTAGTAAAAGGCAGGGGCGAATCTAGGTTTCTTAGAAGGGGGGGTTGACTAGGGAGGCATGCTTCTCCTCCCACCCCCCTGAACATTTTTAAATTACGGGTGCATATTCATGCAATGTCAGGCAATTCAAGCATGTATTTTGGACATTTAGAAGAGGTAATTGATATAACTTCATTAACAAGTTGAGATGGTCCCACGAAAGACAGACTAAAATGTTAACACTGCCTCCAGGTGGACAACAGGAGGCACACTCCTCTTGTGGGTCAGGACTGTGTTCACTCTGTCTTATGTTAGACAGGAATTGTTTTTTGAGTGGCACAAATAATTTGTGTGGCATCTTATTGTTTTGTAAATAGTTGAACAAAAAATGCCTGGAGAATTTCCAGCATTTTATTGTAAATAGTTTACTGTAATAGTTACTTTGTTATTTGCTACATTTGTACAGATGTTTTTGAAATTTGCAATTTATATTTGTATTCCATGTTATAAAAATAGTTTATTATACATGTTTGTTGTTTTCACAGTGAAAAAAAAATTATATTTGGATTTTATGTTTTTGTGTGAATTTAAGGTTCACTAGGTTAATAAAATATGTCAGAATGAAAGAAACACTGTAAAGTCACACAGGTGAGGTTGCGATGAAAAAATGACACCAAACAAGGCAAAGTAGACAGGTTTTTTTTAAGGTAAATTATGAAGGTAAAACCAAAAGAAGTCAAAAACGGTCAAATATAAATTATACCCTGGACTCCAAAGGGTTAAGCGTTTGGCTGGCAACTTGTAATATAGCCATTTAAGTTTTGGCACACCTCAAGGGGTGGGGGGTTAAACCCCCTAAACCTGCCTCCCCCGCCCCCCAACTTACATCCGCCAGGTTAATGAAGACTATACTCTTCTTTCTTGATAAATTTACCATTGCCAACTGACACTTTTCTGCAGAATTTACAAAGCACAGTTCAAATAGCAGCAGATTTGTTTTGTTTGTTTTTATGACAGTATTTAAATGCAAACCGTTGGTGTTTAAATAACCCAAGACACAGTGTTACAGCCTGATCCTAAGTTCCCCCACATGAGACATATCCCGATTTGATATGTATCATGACACTCAATTACATCACTGTTCACACCTATTACAGGGGAAGTAATCCGTGATGAAGCATTTCACTTTAAAAATAATTATTTTGAAGTCCAAATTGTAATCCCTAATGTTATCGTTTTCCTATTTGTATTATTTCATAATTGATCACTTTTTATTCTTCTGCAAGAGGTCATTATTTGTTCCATGCAGTAGTTGACTTTCCATGGTATCAGAATACCCTTTTAATAATAATAAAAAGTAAAATAACTATACAGGCCCCGTGATACAATTATTGCAATACACGATGTGTATCAAGATAATAACCCCCAGTAGGCGGCCCTCTGTGGCCACCCTGCTGTATGCCTTCATAAATATAACAATACTTTTGCTTGGTGGCCAATGGGACCCATGCTTAAAAAGTCTATCCCTTAAAAAGTCTATATTTTTGCAAAGTATACTCCAGTGACCTTGACCTTTTGTTAAGGATTTTGTATATATGTTATCACTGTTAAACATTTGTACATTTGTCTTCTTTCTCATGAGAACGGTGTTGTGCTGTTTTGCACTTCACCCTGAGAATGTACGTGTTATTCAACCTTGTTTTAGCTTTGTCTTCTTTCTCATGAGAACGGAGATGTGCTGTTTTGCACCTGTCTTAATGCAATCCTGAGAATTCAATTTTGTTTTAGCACTCTGGGGTCAATCTGAGCTGGGAATGAAGGGCTGGATGTACTTATTATTATAATATAACTTTGTTTTCGCAGCCTCTAACGACTGGGAGTAAGAGAACGTTTTGACTATTGTGATGTGGTGTTTAGTGTGAAGGAGTGTGAAAGACAGGACACTTCAGGCAGATGCAGAACAGCTGATACCTGCAACAGACGAACGAGATGTGCTGACCTGAAAGTGTTTTTCCTTACAGCTGCACTTATTGACGTATGCGTTTATGTTATGGGAAGAAACTTGTCTTGCGTCATCACCCCCACCCTTAGGACAAGTTTCTTGTTTATGTGATGAGGGCGTCTCTTAATAAAAAGAGCGGAAAAGCAGGCCAGACTTTAGTGTAGCCTTGGTGTACAGCCTGGCCGCACTCCGCGCGTAAAATTTGACTTTCTGTCTCACTGGTGTTTCTTGACTCTGTTTGTCTTGTTAAAGGTTTTAAAAATGTTTGGAGGAGAAAATACCCAACATTGACTGGGGGCTCGTCCGGGAGCTCAACAATACCGGAGGTGTCCAGCGGAGGTCGTCAAGTCCAGACGTAAATCCTTGGCCAAGGTCCGATCGATTGATCGTGTCTGCAATTGTCGACCACCGTTGGCATCGTCTGGTTGACGAGATTTTCCCGAAGAAGACAGACAGGAGGTCGAGTCAGTGAGTAAAATTTCTTTGTAAATAGTACTGAGTGAGTGGTGATCAGATCACATAAACAGTTAAATTCCGCAAGCGATGATACAGAATCGTCTGTTAATGCAAAGCAGTTAAACTCTGTAAGGAGGGTGCGGACTCCTCTGTTTATATACGCGTACCGGTAGGGGATAAAAGTGATCACATAAAACAGTTAAACTCCGTAAGCGATGATACAGAATCGTCTGTTAATGCAAAGCAGTTAAACTCTGTAAGGAGGGCGGACTCCTCTACGGTTGCGAGGGACGCCCGTAGTTAAATTCCGGAAGGAGGATACGGACTCCTCTGTTTTAATACGTAAAGGAAATCCCGGGTGCACTGTAAAAAAGCAGTTAAATTTGGCAGGGACGGCGGAGTCCCCTAATGCAGGACATTAGTTAAATTTCACGGAAGGGCGAGCTCCCCTGGCATAAGAATACGCGTACGATTATTAAAAAGTGTTTCTATGTGTCAATAGTGTTTTGTGTAAGTGTAAATAACTGTGTGAAAGTGTAATACTTTGGACAACGTTAGTGACAACCGTGCGTGTGGAAGCAGCAGGCAAGTGATTCCGCTTCCTACGGGGAGGTGAAAGGAATCAACCACACGACGGCAAATTAATTGTCACGTCCAAAGAAAGTGTGAAAACTTCAGATTTAGAACACCCTAGGTGTGCCCCCGTCTGAAGTCCAAATTATAACAAGGGATAATAAAAATGGGGGGTAAGACGTCTATAAATAAGGGAAATTTATCAACTGACGACTGGAAATTTACGGAAGCAAAAAATCCAAAAGCAACAAAGAAATTGGAGACCTGGATAAATAAACATGACTTTGACGGACGACTGAACCTGATCAGCATACAAAAGCTGAAGAAGGAGTTAGAACGGGAACATAAAGGTGATGAGAAAAAGATGCAGAAAGTAGGGGCAGATTTAGTGGCATTTTGGGAGGAGGAAGCAGAGAACAGACAGAAAGGAGCAGAGAAGCGACGATTAGAGAAAGCGAGGAAAAAGAAAGCTGTAGGTAAGGCAGAAGAAGATGTGATAATTCAGCACAGAGAGCCAGAACAGCCTCAACAACCACCGCCGGCTGGATCGTCGGTGACAAAGAGACCTTTATCTCCTCTACCAGAGGATGACGATGTACCGCCACCACAGTATGATTTGGCAGTAAAACCTAAGGTAAAAAGAGAAAAACCAGAAAAACCACAAACACGCAGTCAAGCGAAAGTGCCTACAGCCCCTCCCATGGTGGAACATAGTGATCAGGGAGGTGCCTATCCTATGATAGAAGTACCAAATCCTCGTGCAGGAACAGCAGGACAGCTACCAACCATGCTCGTTTATCGGACATGGAATGCTGATGATATCAAAGCAGCAGTCGACATGATACCATCGCCACATGTCGATATCGAGGGCTTTATGCAGGATATAGAAAACATTAGAACATCTTACCACCTTAATGGACCTGAAGTCCAACAGGTGTGGATGAAAGCATGTGGCCCTAAATGGAGTCAGATACGCGGAGACTGGAATCCTGCAGATCAACAAGGCGTACCACTGACACATGATGATCTAGTCTTGAAAACAAGAGTGGAAGCTATGATTACACGTGCGAAAGGAGTGTTAGGACCAAAGATAAATTATACTGAAATTACCAGGACAACTCAGAAAGAAGGAGAGCCATGGACAGAGTTTAGGTGCAGGTTTGAGAATGTATTTAGGGTCCATAGTGGCATATTGCCAGAAACACCTGTGTATGAACAACAATTGAAAAACGCTCTGATCCAACATTCCAATAAGGATATAAAAGCTTGGATACAGAAACATTGGATTGGATTGCCTACAGGCACATTGGAAGAAACACATACACACTGCTGTCATGCAGAAGAAGTCTTAAAGCAGAAAAAGACAAGAAACAGCGACAAAGGAGTGTATGTAGCACATGGAGATGATGAAATATATTACCAGCAGGGTAACTTAAGACAGCAGAAGCAGTGCAAACGCCCCAAAAAGCCATGGCAAAATAGACAAGGTGGACAGCCACAACGTCAAGGACCATGGCAACCACAACAGCAGCACAGACAGGGAGGGCCACCACGTGGTCCCCTGATTTGTTGGAACTGTGGAAGAGAGGGACATATGTATAGAAATTGTCCGAATCCACCTACTGAGGGAGCAGCAGGGAGAATTCCACAACGGAATAATCCTCCGCAGCCACAGTATCCACAATGACTAGAATCCATAATCCATGATTCCACATCAGATAGGCAGTCTGATTGTGATATGGATCTGTGTGCCTTGCTGGGAAATCCGGTACCAAAACCAGAAGTGACTTTGTTGGTAAATGGACGACCAGTGACATTCCTTTGTGATACAGGAGCATGTAGAACCACATGTAATGACAACATACCTGTCCATCAATTAAGCAACGAAATCTTTAGGGTTCGCTCTGCAAATGGACAAACATCAGACGTCCCTATCACCAAACCCATAACGTTGACAGATCCACTTGGCCTGACGTGTACTATGTCAGTGTTGAGCATGCCACAATGTCCAGTTAACCTCCTAGGACGAGACGGATTGACTGCATTGGGCTTGTCCATAATTGTGGAACAAGGGAAATTAGTTGTTGAACGCACAGGAGGCGTTAACATGGTAAGAGAAGAAAGCGCTGACCCCACATTCCACTATTACTATACATTTGACATTTCAGAAGAAGATGCTGCAGGATGGGGTAAAGATGTCGTCTTGCAAGCGACAGCCCTACTAAAAAATCCTGAACAACAGATGTCACCACCTGACCTGCATGTCACAATGTGGCATAAAGATCCTCCAGGTCCGGATGGTGACTATGAAACTAAATTGAAAAATGTTTCACCTGTGAAACTGACAATGACCGATTTGATTCATGATGGCAACTCAACAGCTGTCATAACAGTAACAGGCGCCACTGAAGATGTATCAAAATTGAGATTCACAGGTATGCCATTACATATGTCACTTTGTAAGCCATATTTGACAGAATGGCAAGAATTGGGACTGACAGTCATAACAGCTTTGTCAGCCTCTGATTGGAGTAGAGTTGGCCCACGAACGGAGTTCAGCCCATCAACCAAGTTGTATAAAGTGCCAGTTAATGTCTCATTGGTGCTGACAGCTGGAACACATATTGATGCGTCCACTTCACAATCCTGAGTGTTTCAGTTGAGTCCTGAAGAGGATGCTCTTCTCTCTTCAGTACCGTCAGGATTGTGGACAACAGGTCCTTCAGACGTAGGACTGATTAAAAATGCACAACCTGTAGTTATAAGACCAAAAACAGAATACAGACCATGTGTAAGACAGTATCCATTGAAACCTGATGCAATTGACGGAATCAGGCCAGTAATAGAGGATTTATTAACAGCAGGAGTAATAGTGCCATGTCCAGATTCACCATGTAACACACCCATATTTCCGGTAAAAAAGGCTCCGCCCTCAGTGGGGTGGAGAATGGTTCAAGATCTGCAGGCAGTAAATGCTGCTGTGATTAAAAGAGCACCATGTGTCCCAGATCCACACACCTTGTTAAATTCGCTGAGACCAAATTCTAATAGTTTCTCAGTAATTGACATAAGTAATGCATTTTTCTCTGTGCCAGTACACCCAGATAGTCAATTCTGGTTTGCTTTTACCTTTAAAGGACAACGATATACATTCACCAGATTACCGCAGGGTTACGCAGAAAGTCCAACTATTTATTCTCAAGTCATGTCAGCATGTTTAGCCAATTTCGTTCCACCGGCAGATAGCCAACTGTTAGTGTATGTTGATGACATTTTGATTGCCTCTGACACACGAGAAAACTGCATAACTGACACAGTAGCATTATTATGTTTCTTATTTGACAATGGCCACAGAGTGAGTAGAAACAAAGTTCAGTTGTGTAGGGATAAAGTAAAATATTTAGGACATGAGTTATCAGCCACAGGGCGCACGATCCTGTCTGACAGGAAGGAAGCAATTTTGCACGCTCCAAAACCACAAACCAAAAAGCAGATGATGTCATTTCTTGGATTGACAAATTACTGCAGGGCATGGATTCCTTGCTATGCAGAGTTGATTAGTCCACTTTCTGATTTGATGTACAAAGATGATATTTCAATGTCAACCGTGTTGGAATGGAACAGAGATGCTGAGGAAGCTTTTGTAAAAGTAAAACAAACATTAGTGTCATCCACAGTTTTGGCACTACCAGATTATAGTAAACCATTCATTCAAACAGCTGATTGTAAGAATAAGTTCATGACTAGTGTTTTGGTTCAAGTGTATGGCTCAAAATTAAGGCCAGTTGCCTACTACTCATCTAAATTGGATGCAGTGGCAAGTGCTCTACCACCATGTGTACAGGCTGTTGTTGCAGCCTCTATGGCTGTTCAAAGTAGCAGTAATGTTGTTCTATTCCATCAGTTGACACTGAAAGTTCCACATGCAGTTTCTGCACTTCTGTTGCAGACAAACATGAGCCTTTTGTCCCCAGCAAGACATCTTTCGTGCATGTCCTTGCTATTATCACAGCCACACCTTACGATAGAGCGATGTACAACATTGAATCCCTCCACATTGATACCTTTACCTGAGGATGGTGAGCCGCACAATTGTCTTGATGTAGCAACAGTTTGTACAAAAGCACGCCCAGACCTCCGGGACACACCCATCCCAAACAGTACAATCGTGTATGTGGATGGTTCTTCCACCAAAAATGCTTATGGACAAACGCAATCTGGATATGCTGTCGTCACAAATTCAGAAGTATTAGATTCTGCTTCATTGCCATCGTCATTTTCAGCACAAGCAGCTGAATTAGTTGCTTTAACTGCAGCTTGCTATCTGTTTCAAGGTACGGCCGTATCAATTTATACGGACAGCCAGTACGCTTTCAGCACAGTGCATGTGTTTGCAAAACTGTGGGAGGAGCGTGGAATGGTGACATCGTCTGGAAAGCCAGTGACTCATGCCACTCTCCTAACTGCCCTACTGCAAGCTGTGAAGTTGCCTCAACAAATTGCTATATGCAAATGTGCGGCTCACACCAATGGCTCTGACAGTGTTTCAAAAGGAAATGATTTTGCTGACAGAGCAGCAAAAGAGGCAGCAGCAGCTTCTTCTATTTTTGTTGTACAGGAAACTACTCCAGATTTGCATTTAGGTCATACACTGCTTGCTGACATGCAACAGCAGGCAACAGACAGAGAAAAACAAATGTGGATAGCTAAAGGAGCTACGTATGCAAATGACTTGTACGTATGACCACAAAAGAAACCCATATTGCCAAAAAATATGTTTAAATGGGCAGCTATTATGAGCCATGGCGTGACGCATGTCTCATCAGGGGGTATGATATCGCAATTGCAATCTATTTTTGTCTTTATGGGTTCGATGCATATGCAAAACAGCATTGTAGAGCATGCATGATATGTGCAAAACACAACTCACAAGGCAATTTGAGACCCCAAAGAGGTAAATTTCCAACACCACAATATCCCTTTCAAGTGATTCATATGGATTATATACAGCTGAGTAAACATGAAGGGAAGGAATTTTGTTTAGTCATAATTGATGCCTTCTCAAAATGGGTAGAATTGTTCCCTACAAAACATGCAGATTCACTTACAGTGGCTAAAGCATTATGCAAAGACATCATCCCACGATTTGGAATACCAGAAACAGTCTATTCAGATAATGGAGCGCATTTTGTTAATACAATAGTGCAATACGTAGGAGAAGCACTACAGGTTAATCTCAAAAATCATTGTTCTTATCATCCACAAAGCGCCGGATTAGTGGAAAGGATGAATGGAACAGTAAAAAACAGACTTAGAAAGACAATGGAGGAAACAGGCAGACCATGGACGCATTGTGTAGATTTGGTAAAAATGTATATAAACATAACTAGTACCATGGGGTTGACACCGTATGAAACATTGTTTGGCAGAAAATATCGATTGCCATATTATGGACAAATTTGGGATGTACCTGAGGAAGCCAATTTGGCGGATTACATGAGAAAAATGTTAGAAGGACAACGAGGGAGAGATCCAAACACTGATGATCCCATTTCTCCACAGGAGGACCCTAAAGTGGTACCTGGAGACTGGGTGTTGATAAGAAGCATCAAGAGAAAACACTGGCATTCACCTAAATGGGAAGGGCCCTATCAAGTACTACTCACAACACCCACAGCTTTGAAAATTGGGGAAAGAAGTACATGGATTCATTTAACTCACTGTAAGAAAGTCATTTCTGCAGACACAGACAAACAGTAAGAACAGTAGGACAAGACTAGTAATAGTGTGTGAGCTTGGTGTTAAGATCCAGGTTAGACACGAAAGCTAGCAGAAGACATTAAGAAGCCACTGTTCTGAACATAGGTGTGCTGTAGTGTGCAGAAATGGCGAAAGAAAAAAATAAAAAGAACGAGGGTTTCTGGACCCCACGGACAGTCCTTGTTATGCTACTTTTCTTTTTTGAATTGGGATTATTATTAAAAGCCATGAGCACGGGACATGATAATAAGGATCACATCCACAGATTGCCTAGTAACTACAGGAATTAGTGGACAAAATAACAATTGGCTTTTAATGGCAGAACAAGCAGGACTAGCAGCAAAGAAGGACTGTGTTGTATGTATGGGACCCAGACCTATATTACAGGTAATACCGGCAGCATTACCCAAAGACTGTCTACTGACTGCTATGACACAGACATACATTGCGGCAAACAACAATTGTTCATTAATATCATTATTGTTACCAGTTGAAGCCATACCCATGACCCCTGAAGACGTTACGACATATGCAGCCTCTCTTATTCCTGAAGATTGGCAGAAAGGCATAGCCAGACATAGAGTGAAAAGAGATTGGAAAGGAGTGGGAAATCCAACATATATTGACGCAATAGGAGTCCCCAGGGGAGTGCCTGACGAGTATAAACTGGTTAATCAAATAGCAGCTGGATTCGAATCTTCCATCTGTTGGTGGTGCTCAATTAATAAAAACGTGGACAGAATAAACTACATCCACTACAATGTACAGAAATTAGGAAATTGGACTGAGGAAGGATTTAAGGCTGTCCATTCACAGTTAGAAGCCACGTCCCTTATGGCCTTCCAGAATCGTATTGCTCTGGATATGTTGTTGGCAGAGAAAGGAGGTGTTTGTGCCATGTTCGGAGAACAATGCTGCACATTCATTCCCAACAACACGGCTGCAGACGGCAGTCTCACTCAAGCCATTGACGGGCTGAGGACGTTGAACAGGAAGATGAAAGAGCACAGTGGAGTAAACACCGAAGGCTGGGATTGGTGGCTGGAAGGGATGGGAAAATGGAGGTCTTTGATTTCTTCACTATTAGTGTCTATAGCAGTATTTGCTGCAATTCTAACATTGTGTGGATGTTGTTGTATTCCATGTCTCCGAGGCCTTGTAAATAGAATGATAACCACAGCAATAAGTCCAGGACCAGGAGGGGGTCCGGCATCATATCCACTTCTGGGGACAGACGACAACGAGGAGGACGATGGCTCTCCTGACCTGTACCCAGACCAATGGAAGTATGATGACCCAGACACCGATGATGGTGACAATGACGACATCACCTCTGGGGTGTAAGCCTAGAGAGAGAACATACCATGATGAACCTCTTAGTGAAAATCTCAAAAAGAAGTGCTAAGCTGAGTGATGCCTACTGTATGTTTAACAGGCGATAAACAGGAGGGGAATGTTAAGGATTTTGTATATATGTTATCACTGTTAAACATTTGTACATTTGTCTTCTTTCTCATGAGAACGGTGTTGTGCTGTTTTGCACTTCACCCTGAGAATGTACGTGTTATTCAACCTTGTTTTAGCTTTGTCTTCTTTCTCATGAGAACGGAGATGTGCTGTTTTGCACCTGTCTTAATGCAATCCTGAGAATTCAATTTTGTTTTAGCACTCTGGGGTCAATCTGAGCTGGGAATGAAGGGCTGGATGTACTTATTATTATAATATAACTTTGTTTTCGCAGCCTCTAACGACTGGGAGTAAGAGAACGTTTTGACTATTGTGATGTGGTGTTTAGTGTGAAGGAGTGTGAAAGACAGGACACTTCAGGCAGATGCAGAACAGCTGATACCTGCAACAGACGAACGAGATGTGCTGACCTGAAAGTGTTCTTCCTTACAGCTGCACTTATTGACGTATGCGTTTATGTTATGGGAAGAAACTTGTCTTGCGTCATCACCCCCACCCTTAGGACAAGTTTCTTGTTTATGTGATGAGGGCGTCTCTTAATAAAAAGAGCGGAAAAGCAGGCCAGACTTTAGTGTAGCCTTGGTGTACAGCCTGGCCGCACTCCGCGCGTAAAATTTGACTTTCTGTCTCACTGGTGTTTCTTGACTCTGTTTGTCTTGTTAAAGGTTTTAAAAATGTTTGGAGGAGAAAATACCCAACACCTTTGACCTTTTGGCCTCAAATAATTGGCTTCTTGGCAGTTATTATGCACAATGCATATACCAAGGATGGTGACAACAGGGCCACAACAACTGAAATAATCTCACTCACAAGTGAAATGTTGCATGACTGACTGACTGACTTCCCACACATAGTGACACTAGCTCCCCACTAGCTGAGCTGTGTTAAAAAAGAAGAGCAATCAAGGGTTGGTCTCTTCTACACTGTCTACTTGTTGCGAGCTCAGGCTAGCAAATTTAAAATCTCCCATTTTTTATTATAGAAAATCCAATATCTTTCTTATCAAAACAAAAGGCAAAGGAGCATGAATCCCCATCACCAATGAAGAAAAGCATGATGAGAAACAATATCGTGACATGCAAACGCATCATGCAATCTGTAACCTTATCACTAGGTGGCACTAAATCTTACACACTGTAGTTTTAAGTACTTACCTCCAGCTTATGAGTCCATGTAAGATATAATGCACAAAATTCAGGCCCAGGTTCAGGTACTCTGGCACAGGCTGACTGCAGCAGTGGTTCCTGTGCTGCATTCAGCACAACTGGAAAATCAGTATTTTCCACATCCTACAAGATGAAACAGCACAAAATGTTGGACAGCTATGGCCAAACCAGATTTATCTACTTTTACAAAACAGAGATATAACAACACTTGTGTTGGTGAATGCAGTAAAAAACTGCAAACTAATCAGCAAAAAGTTTTTAGATGTATTACCCTGTATGGCACTATAAATGCAATAAAAATAAAGCTGAACATGTTTAAGAGAGAGAGTACCTTACTGGCCCCACCGTTATTCACAGAAAACTTAACATGCTAGGAGGGGACAATGGGACGACCCCCCCCCCCCCCCCAATTAATTCTTGGCTACACCCTTGTATCTAATTTCCTTTGCCTTTATTTTTGTGTATGCCTTTGTGCTTTGTAGTATTTATTATTCTTGTTTGTATGAGGTGCAGAAACAGTTTTGAAATGCTTGAAAAAATATATGAAACAATTGCTTCAGAAAAATGAGTTCTCTGTTTCAGTCACTCTAAAAACCAAGTGAACCAACAGATACAAGAAAAAAGATTCATTCAGAATGCCCAAAACTGTAATTGCAAATATCAAATAGATAATTCGTTGATCCCCCCCCCCGACCTTCAAATTAATTCCTGGCTACACTCTAGTATCTACTTTCCTTTATCTCTATTTTTATGTACTTTTCGTAAACACATTTGTGCTTTGTAGAATTTATTATTCCTGTTTATATGAGGTGCACAAAATAATCCACTGTTTGAAACAAGACACTAAACAAAATATTTCAGGAAATGGTTCACAGTTTTGAAACACGAAAAAAAATTCATGAAACAGTTGCTTTGGAGAAATGAGTTCTGTTTCAAAACACTCTAAAAACCAAGTGAACTAACTGATGCAGAAAAAAGATTCATTCAAAATGTCCATGACTGTAATAGCAAATATCAAATGGACAGTGTGGGTTGACTCCAACCCCCCCCCCCCCCCAACACACACACACACACACACACACACACGCACGCACACACACACACACACACACAAATCCCTTTGAATTTATTTGCACTTACACCCTTGTATCTAATTTCCTTTACCTCTATTTTTGTGTATTTTTTAAACACTTTTGTACTTTGCAGTATTTATTATTCCTGTTTACATGGACCTCAGAAAATAATTCACTTAAAATACTAAACAAAGTATTTCAGGAAATGGTTCACTGTTTTGAAATGCTTGAAAAAAAAATGCAACAGTTGCTTCAGAAAAATAAGTTTCCTGTTTCAAAACACTCTTAAAAGCCCAATGAACCAACAGATTCAGAAAGAGATTCATTCAAAATGTCCAAAACTGTAATGGCAAACATCAAGTGGACAGTGGGTTGTTTCCCCCCCCCAACCTTAGAATTAATTCCTGGCTGCACCCTTGTATCGAATTTACTATACCTCTGTTTTTATGTACTTTTTAAACTCCCTTGTACTTCACAGGGGCTCATTACTTTCAACAAGGACGAGGGATCAAAGCTCACTTGCGTTCATATGCAGCTCCATGAGGAAGAATAGAGATAAAGGAAAGTAGATATTAGGGTTTAGCCAGGAATTAATTTGAAGGTGGGGGTGGGGGGTGTCAACCCAATGTCCACTTGATATTTGCAATTACAGTTTTGGACATTTTGAATGAATCTTTTTTTCTGTATCAGTTGGTTCACTTGGCTTTTAAAGTGTTTTAAAAGAGAGAATGAATTTTTCTGAAGCAAATGTTTCATTAATTTTTGGATCCACTGTGAGCAAAACAATCACACAAGAATCACACAATGATTTATGTGGATATGACCTTAAAACAGAGGTGGGACGAAGTCACCATCAAGTCACTCTCAAGTCATCAATCAGCAAGTCCAAAGTCAAGTCTCAAGTCATAATAACCACCAGTTGTTTCCAAGCTGACTTGAGACTTGACTTGGGACTGGAGATTGATGACTTGAGAATGACTTGACAGTGACTTACTCCCACCTCTGCCTTAAAGTGATCGATTCTCTTCAAGGCTGGACAATCAGTAGGGATGTGAATTGTACAACAACTCACGATTCAATTCGATTCCGATTCTTGGGATGACGATTCGATTCAGAATCGATTTTCGATTCAAAGAGCTCTAAGAAATAGTTATATTACTTAAAAAATGTTTATGTTTAAGAAAATGCAGCTTTACAAGGTTAATCAAGTGATTCTAAAGATGTAAATTGACTTATCTGCTTTGCTCATTCGGAGTTGACTGGCAGTTTAGCGAAGCGCTGGTCAGTAGTTGGCAGAGACCGTTGCTCCGCTCCTTTAGCGCCGGGTGATGACGTAGCATGTGGGCTTGCGGATTTGAAGTGTTTCCAAAGTACTTAGCTTTCATTTTGCAGATTTTTCACACTGTATAGTCATGTCAAGCTCCTTCTTACGCAGCAAATAATAAAATCCAAAATGCGCCCAAACATTTGCCTTCAGCAAAGACGGTGCTGGCTGAATTAGCTTTTCGTCCACCATGCTAAGCTGCAGCTCACGAATGTTTGAAGCACGCCGGACCCCCCCCCACCCCCACCCCTCACGGAGACGCTGTAGTACGGAAGCCATTGCCTGACAAACAGTACATGCAGCGAGTAAGCAAGAAAATGTTTAATAAAATGCTTTTTAAAAATCGATTCTTGGACATTTTGGATCGATTCAGAATCGTAATAAATAAGAATCTCGATTCGGACGTGAATCAATTTTTTTCTGACACCCCTAACAATCAGTGTATTTGACTATCAGCTGGAACAGAGACGAATGAAAAGACAGGAAGAAAATTGTGGCACCTTTGACCTCAGACGGCCTCACGCTGCCTTTAAAAACCCTAATTATAGGGGTCCAGCGAGGGCCTCAAAGTGCTCTTAACACACTCCCGACTAGCTGACAGTTTATTTAAGAGGACAAATAGGTCAAACATTCTCTAATTATCCCTCAATCAAGGGCAAGGATTTTCTTCTCCTTTTCCTTTTTCTCCTTGCGTGTGAGGGCTCACCAACGTTCCATCTCGCCAAACAGCCGTCTGTGTTGACCTACTTCTGTTCTGGACACAGAGTGTTTTAGGAGGGGCAGGCCTCACCCCCTGTCTCCTCTGTGAGACTGTGTGCATGCACAGGACACGCTCCCATCCAAAAGCTGCCTGACGATGTATCCATCAAGTTAAGTGAGTGAACATCAGTGATCTTGGATGAGTTCCCGTCTGACAAGGATGTCAGTGATAGAGAGGCCATGATTAGGTTTGCACAGGCACTTTTCTAATTTCCTTACGCAAGATCTTCAAGATCTCACTTGGTAACTTTATTTGAAAGAAAAGTCATCGTCACTGGGGATGAGATGCAAAGAGTAGTTTGACTGAAAGCAAAGGGGGAAATCCAAATTTGAACTTGTTAAATGAGTTATGCTGTATTTACAGCGGTGGCTCCAGAGGGTTTTTTTTTTTTTCTTGGTGGGGCTTGGCAGCAAAAATAATTTGTTGTACATAAATATGCAAATTTGAAACTAAATTGGGACTCCCTGGATGCATGAGGTTAATTTAAACACACAATAAACAAGTGATATAACAAATAAAAGCAAATGTTAAATTCTTAAAATTCTAACAATCACCCATCTGACAAGACAGAAAGACATTTGGAAAATTTGTGAAACTAATATGTAGAACCACACACAGACACACACGCAAAATACACAGCTAACAACAAACAGCACAAACAAGATAGAGACAGCTGTCCATTGGGTGGCACTATTTTTCTCAACTACTTTCTGAATACTGGACCATCTGTTTCTTAATTTCATCAAGTTCTGATTTATTTGTTGGTGAAATAAATTATACATGTTTTATCATGCTAGCATAACAAAGGAGTTGGAGTCATGGGGTGGGGGGATATAGTGGGCTTTATGCAAGCTGTGTGAAATTGCACAGTTGATCTCAGTGCACTGGGTAAAAATATCTCGAGTGCTATAGAATGTTGGTGCCCTGTGGAGCCAGATTAATGGTGGTGGTGGTGGTGGTAAGAAAGATACTGAAAATATTCACAGTAATTTCTGCAGTGTTAAATTAACACTGCAGTGATTGCGTATGCACCCTTTCAAAATTGCATGAAAGAAAATGTGCTGTGGTGTTAAATTAAGTTGATGAGCAATAGTTGAGTTAATATAACAGTATTCTCTATGGAATCATATGAACTCACTGCAGTGTTAAATTAAAACTGAAAAATTTCTGTAGTAGACTTTTGAATGAAAAATGTCAATACTCGTTCACATAAAATCCTTAGAAGATTGCCTTGCAGCAGTGAAAAGTTGGATGTCTAGAAACTTCCTACTTTTAAACTCTGATAAGACTGAAATGATGGTTCTTGGTCCAGTGAGACATCGGCATCAATTTGACCAATTAACACTCAGCCTCGGCTCGTGTGTCATACTACATCACACTGACAAAGTGAGGAACCTTGGGGTAATTTTTGATCCTTTGTTGTTCTTTGGCCTCCACATTAGAAATATTACTAGGACTGCTTTCTTCCACCTGTGAAATATAGCGAAGATTCGTCCCATCCTGTCTATGGCTGATGCTGAGACCCTGATCCATGCATTTATCTCTTCTAGATTGGGCTACTGCAATGTTCTACTTTCTGGTTTACCACAGTCTAGCATTAGGGGTCTCCAATTGGTTCAAAATGCTGCAGCCAGACTTTTGACACGAAGCAGAAAGTTCAACCACATTACACCCATTTTGGCATCTGTTCACTGGCTTCCTGTCCCAGTGAGATCAGATTTTAAGGTTCTGCTACTAACCTATAAAATTATTCATGGACTGGCACCTCCCTACCTAGCTGACCTAATTAAACCTTATGTACCGGCCCGGGCTTTACATTCTAAGGGTGCAGGACTACTTTGTGTCCCTAAGGTGAATAAGAAGTCTGCGGGTCACAGAGCTTTCTCTTATCGTGCCCCTGTTCTGTGGAATGATCTCCCTGTGTCAATAAAACAGTCAGATTCTGTGGAGATTTTCAAGTCCAGACTTAAGACACACTTATTTTCCCTTTCATATGGCTAGCATACTGGTGCAGTTTTGTTTTACGCTTTTTACTCTTTTAATTCATGTTATTAGTAATTGGAGCGGGCTGCAGCCTCAACTTTACCAAAATTCTGGGTCTTTTAGTGACGTTTAGGGCTAGTGGCCGGCGATCACCTTAGTATTTCTCTGTGTTTCTTGTTGTTTATTGCTTGCAAATTATACAGTATTTTTTGTCTTTCTGATGCCTGATTCTGTTTTTTCTCTCTGTTTAAGGTGCAGCTCCATCCAGAGATGGGAGTTGTATTCATGTTGGCGATCCTCCTGTCCTGTGCGCCAATAGCATTTCTTGAATATTCGTCCGTGAATTGTTCTGTGAATTGTTCTGTAATTTATGTTTGTAGTATGGCCCAAGCAGAAGGTCACCCCTTTGAGTCTGGTCTGCTTGAGGCTTCTTCCTCAGAGGGAGTTTTTCCTTACCACTGTTGCTCTGGGGGTTGTTAAGGTTAGACCTTACCTGTGTGAAGCACTTTGAGGCAACTCTGTTGTGATTTGGCGCTATATAAATAAAAATAAATTTAAATAAATTGAAATACTCTGGTGGGGTTATGGTAGAGCTACTGAAATTCTTGAGCGGGGGGGGGGGGGCTACAATCCCGTTACACACCATTCTGGAGCCGCCATTGCCTATTCAACAAATTAGAAGTTAGCGTAAGTCACCAGGTGTCTTAAACACAAACGAAACAGACAGATAAACAAAACAAACTAACAAAACAAAATCATTTTGGGGTATTTAAGAAAGGACCTTCTTCTTTACTTGTTACTTTAAAAAGAAAAGCTACTGAGAAGGACTTTTCCCCCCTTACCACCAAAATGTGTGAGGTTGTGTGGCACAGGGGCTGGCACGGTGGGCATGTCTGACACAGCAGAGTCCACCCATGGACTTCTGTAAGATATGCCACAGAAGTCTGAATGGAGGGTTTCAGGTTTAAACTTTGCTTATGGAAATTGTATAACTTTGGGGACATTTTAACACGAAAGTCCAACAATATTTAACTGAAGACAGAAGATAAAAGTGGATTTTGAACAATATGACTTCTTTAAGGTGAACATAACTTTAAGGTGACATAACTTTGCATTTCGCTGTAATTTAAAAGGCACACATTCACTAATTGTTGAAGATTCTAACTTTTCAACCCCAAGGCACTGATTTTTATTATTTGTTTGTTTGTTTGTTTATACGAATCCGTGCACACACATATTTCCTGTTTCAAAAGAGAACTAATGCCAGAGCAGAGAACTGGAATTGGAAATGCTGCTTTCAATTTATTTAGTTTTACAGTTAATGATGAAAAGTGCTTTAAAATGGCCAAGTCCTCATATGAATGTCAACCAAACTGAGCCAAAACAAAATGGGGGAAAAAAGGATAAGATGCTATGAAACATCTGAAATTCTTTGTCCCTGAGACAGACTGGCGTCCTGTCCAGGGTGTACCTACCGACCTATCCCGCCTTACGCCCTAAGACTGCTAGGATGGGCTCCAGAACCCCACCCCCCTCCCCGTGACCCTTCTTAATTGGAGTAAGCATTTATAGAAAATGGATGGATGGATGGATGGATGGATGGATGGATGGATGGATGGAATTCTCTGTAAAATCTGTTGATGAAGTAACACGAGAAAACTCATAACTGAGTTACTATTTAACTTACATCAGAAATGTGATTTTGAAAAATTTCAAATGAGTTCACAACCATAAAAAAAATGTTTTTTTTTAGCTCTTAAGACGAACTCTTGAATTATTTTTTGCAAGTTTACCTCAAACTAGTCAGTATTTTTTTTTAATAGGCAAAATAAAGATTTGAAAAATCTTCTGTAACGACTTTGCCAGCCCTCCTCGTGAACACAAATAATTTTACAGCTTCAGAACGCGGCTGAAGAGGCTGCGTGGAATCCTTTCAGCGTGCCATGCGCGCAATTACGCACAGGGCGTATAAACGCGCGTGCACACAGTAAAAAAAACAGTCTACTGAGTGTTTCGCGTTGAGTCATATTCCTCCCACACAATATGACCTTTCAGTAGCTCCTCATATTCTAAATTTCTGTTTAAACCGGCTTTTTTAATATTTGAATTCTTGAATACACTCGAACTTTTCTGAAAACGTTTCAGACAGAAAAATTCTAACATTTCAAAGCGCAACATATATTTTTTTATTCGAATTTATCTTCCATTTACGCGTCATTCCTTAAATCATTTGCATGCACGCGTAAGAGTGATTGTTGCAAAAAATAATCATCTGAGAAGAACTTTTTACTCTTAAATTGAGCGCTCGCATTTTGGGCTTTCGTTTATTGATGTTGCAAAGCAGATATAGTTGTGCAACGTTGGATGTGTTGGAGATAACCAAAGAAAAAAATATGACGCATTTCAGTTCATCTGTTTTATATTTTTGGAGAAGTCGGCACAAGTGCAGACAGAAAGCGCGAGCATGCACAAACTTGCTCAAGTTCTCTCTCTCTCTCTCTCTCTCTCTCTCTCTCTCTCTCTCTCTCTCTCTCTCTCTCTCTCTCTCTCTCTCTCTCTGGTTATAGACTTAATATTTGACACGGTGTTGCGCGATGCAGGGCTGATTTGCTGCCTTGTGCCTCATCAATGACCTTTAAGCGGAACCGCAGCCTGTGTCAGACATATGCGCACGGTTACTGTGTTCTTTTCATTCTGACTGTGCGTCAGCCCCCACACACACACACACGCACACACACATAAACACATGGTGACAAATATTCAAATATAGCCGCGCAACTTTGCGCACGGCGCCCTGCACAACTCGTATCTTAATTTCCTCATCAGCTTCAGTTTAATCAGGTGTTGCGTGTGTTTTAGAAATAGAACCTAAAACCAGCAGGGATTTTTAGTTTCTATATTAAAAAGCAAAATGTCACCATGCTTACGGCTGCAAGTCATGTCCGAACGAGGAGCCAAAGATTTTTTAAAAACGTCTCTCTCGCTTTTCACTGAAATAAAAACAAAGACTTTGACTGATTTCTTTATTAGGTCCAAACACACGATGAATCACCTTTATATTTCCGAATATAGATCTTTTTTTTACTGCAAAGATGCTCTTTGAGTCTTATGAAGCACAAAAACAAATGCAGAATTAAGTGGATGTGAAAGATTGTTTATACAATTTGCTTTTTGTTTTATTATAACAGACTTTAGTGTGACATTTTTAGCACAACATGCTTTGCAACATTGTTCTTGCGCTATTGCGCGGTATTTTCTGTGCGTAATATTCTCCAGTCAGACATCTGCAGGAGTTCATTTTATCCAAACTCTCACACCGTTCGTCACAGGCCTCTGCTGCAGCTGCGCCGAGTGACTGAAAAGGCTTCCTTTCTTTCTTTTCTTTTTTTCTTTCTTTCTTTTTTGGCCTCCATGCGCACCTGCATATCAACGTTTGCGCTTCACGATCTGAACCACATTTTTGCCTTTCCAAGTCACCCAGAGAGCGTTAAACAGCTTAACCTGCTTCTCGTCTTCTGTTTGTCATTACAGACTGACGGAGGGAGCAGGGCGTGCACGGCTTCCCTGACACCAGCCACTTCCTGACGCAACGCCACTGTAACAGCAAAGCAGGGAACAGCTCACCTTTTTATCCAACGTTACGACGCGATCCTATGTCTGCGTATAAGCCGCTTCAGCTCTCCCTCCGTTCGCTGCCAAGAGTGACGGGATCCTTAAAGAGTTGCTGTTAATCATTTACAGAACAATTCCTTACACTTGTTGCGCCACTTTTGCGCTTAAACTCTGCAGAGGTCCTTAAGCACGGGTCCATCTATAAGTTTAATGACACAAAACTTTTGTGCTGACTGTCACCTCCATTTTTTTTATTAATTTCGGAATTTCAAAAAAATGATATTTACGCAACTTCAGTCTGGATGAAGTGAATTTGTTTGGCAACAAATAGCTTTGGATGTTAAGCGGTTCCTGCAGAGCGCGAAACGATTTACCGGCTATCCTGTTACCGTTTGGAGTTTAAACGCGTTTTGGAGACTTTTTGGCTCGGGTGAATAACAAACAGCCCTCACATGCGTCGTTTATGGCAGACTGGGTGTAGATTTAGAATAGAGCCAACGATTTCGCAGCCGCTCTGTCTCCGCTCCGCTTTTACGCGCGCAGGGCGCACGGAGCCCATCGTATATATTATCGGAGTCGGGCCGTGCGCGCCGCGTGTGCATCTTTTTTGTTTTACTACGAAGGGAAGCTGCTTGTCTCCAGACGCGTGAGTTCATCTTTGTCGTGGATTTTGAACGACGACTTTTATTTTTGTGCGCTCAGGCTGCGACGCGCACTCACATGTTTTTTTTTTTCTCTCTCTCTCTCTCTCTCTCTCTCTCTCTCTCTCTCTCTCTCTCTCTCTCTCTCTCTCACTTTTGGTCGCTCCATGTAAAGCCACCCGCTCCTCTCCGCTCCGCCCCCCCCTTCACCCCCCGCCTTTTCGCAACATTGACGCAACCAAAAATACTGGAACAAAAGAGACAACTTCCTTGAAGCTTTGCTGAAACTGCACTTGGTCGGAGCAATGAAAGGAAAAGCTCGCTGTCAATTCTTCCGGATGGTAAAAACGTCGAGGTGAGGGGGGTGTCACCGGAGACGGGCTGAGCCGGGGCTGCCAGCGTCGGAGATGCAGATGATCGCTCCGACATGCATCCACAGTGTGCCCAGTAAGTGCCATTAGACATCCAGTAGAGTCACTTCAACTTTTGGCGTGTGACCTCTGAACTACTTTTTGTGCGCGTTAGAGTTCCACTCGCTGCAAAAACAAAAAGTGTTTTGGATCAGCTGTGCCACAAATGGACACAAAGTCGGCGGCGCCACATCATTTAGGTGAAATATGTCGAATGGAAACGGTGGGGTTGAAGTGTTGTCCTCTCCAATCAGGTATGTGTGTGGTGTTTTTCAAAATAAGTTTGTGCGCTTTTTTCTGCATATTTTAAACATTTCGGAGCGCGCTACACCGCTGCAGCCTCATCAGGGCGTGAAATTATTGTGGTCTTGCATAAAAGAAACTGGACAAAAAAAGCGTCGAGCATGTGTAAATGTGTTGTGCGTTGACAACTCCGTTCTGTTGTTGTTTTTCCGTGCGGCAGCAGCTTTGCGCATTTCGCCGGGTTGCTCCCACAACAAAACCCATCCGGTGCGGCGCTGTGCTTTTGCGCTTTTGCGACGGTGCGCTGCGATTTCGCTCCGCGGTGCCAAGCGCACGTTGTCGGCGGGACGCGCGCTCCTCTTTTGTCGCCGCGGTGTTTTCGCAGCGCGAACAAAGGGCTGGAATGGAGTAGTCGGCTAGGCGCAGAGCGTCGGTGCAAAGCAGGCGGGCTGTTTACAATCATAACAGGTGACGTCACGTGACTGACAGTGCGCCCGGGCCATAGGCTGCGACGCGTAGCCATCAGCAACATGCTATATTTGGAAAGTGGTTACATCATCGGAGTGAAGCAGGGAGGGACTTCCGCAGGAATTCTCAGTTTGTAGTCCAGAAGCAGGACAATGAGGAGGCTTTGGTGGATTCCGAAGTGGGTTGTTTTGGAGTTCTGCAGCACTCGCACAACCCGTGAGTCAGACAGCAGCAGGATACCCCGCAAAAATCTGATCTGTCAACTTTAAATCGATCTCCAAAGTGTTGCTACAAGACAAATGTGAGGATTATTGGAGCAAAAATAGATATGATGTGCAACTGGATGCACAGTTCAGCCCATTTGTGAACAAACATTTTAAATATTGTCAGAAATTTTTTATAAAATACTGTTTTTTTCTGTAGTGTTTACTGAAATGTGCTCACATCACTGTAGAAATGTCAAGTTTAGAGTTTTTGATGACCAACCATGAGCACTGCTAAATGGACTGCATTTATATAAAGTGGGTTTTTTTTTCATCCAAAGTTGCGTTCATGTTGTTGCAGCCAAAACATATTTTGAATGTTTTCTCCATTATTGCACCACTGCTGTAAGGTGTACAGCCTTGTGATCACCTTGGGAAGATATCTTAAAAACACCTAATATGACTGTGATCAAACTTCGTGAGTACATGGAGCCCATGCATGGGAAGAAATGATTTGATTTTGATCAGGATCAGTCGATGATCAAGGTCAGAGGTCAATGTCAAATTACTGGCACCAAGGTAATACATTTAGAAAAAATATATAAGGAAATGGCTAAATTTATGGAAATGAGTTTAAATATTTTGTTGTTAGTAAAACATTTAAATGCAGCATTTGTTCATTGTGCATTTGGTGGCAGCAGTCTTGTACAGATGAATGCAGTGTGTACTGTGTTGCTGCATTGCATTGAAACATCAAATATGTTGACCTTTGACACTGGAATTGCATCAATCATTGTATACACAGAAACTGAGTGCAAAGTGGGGTGGTGCCTCTGCTAATAAGATACGTGTGTAAATTTCCAAAATTCTGCAGTAACAAATTAATTCCCTATCAAAGTAAAGTGAAATAAAAAACACACAAACCTGCAGGTGGAAATGCCAGTTTTCAAATGCACCTCTGTCATTTGTAATAAAATGGTTTGGCGTTTGAAGTAAGCTAATATAGTGATGGTACTGTGTCTGATTTTAGCTGTGTTGAGAAGAATAAACTACAGCAGCGGTGGCCGCAGTAAAAGCTTTGTGCACACCAATAAGGTGTGCAAAACACAAGACCGCAATAATGCAAAAGCACCTTGAAGCAAACACATGCACGCTGATGCCAGACAAGACACTCAGCTCTACACCGGGAGCACCTTGCTCAACAGCACCCTCAGTGTGATAATACATACTGATTGTAACACACATATGGCTCTCTAGCCAGGGATAGAACCTTTGACCCTCTGATCACAAGGCTGCCACTTCCCATCACTTTTACTGTGCCGATATAATTTTATAAGAGGAACCAAGAAAAATGAAAAAAGACAGCATGGTACGAAAATCTCAAGCGCAATTAAAATCAGATGCAAAGAAAAGATGCTGCAAAAATAATGGCACATTCTATTCATTTCTCACAGTTTATGACAAAGGATTTGCACTAAAGCAAAATAAACATCCTGTGTTAGTACACTTTACTGCTAAAACCTAATTCTTTTTGGTTTTACAAAAACAATAAGTTGATCAGTTCATTATTCATCGTTATTATCACTTCTTCGTTGCCTTTGGTTCATTATGCATCACGCTGTAAACCTAAAAAAATTATGAGAATTTTTGTTAATGTGTAAAGATGTTAAATTATTAAACATCCTACTTTCTTTAATCAAATAGACCAAATCATCTATAAAACAATTAGCTTTTTTTTTACTTTTGATGATTGAAATTCTAAATAAAAAATATAACGCAATGCTAAAATACCCTCGGCCATATGAGCATCAACAAAAGAGTGTGTAGAAAGAATGTGACCTTTTGACCTCTTAGAATAGGTCAAGGTTATCCATCTGAACTTGTCCAAGGTCTGTGTCCCAAGAATGCTCCTGTGAATTTGAAGACCCTGGCAATAATAGGAATGGACTTATGATGAGCACAAACAGACAGACGGACGGACAGACGGACGCAAAGCCTTTGCAATACCGATGGCCATATTTTGGCCTCGGGTAAATATCTGTCTTTGGGGAGTCTACACTATGGTGCCTAAGACTTTTGCGCAGTACTGTGTATGTATTCTTTACATACATAACATTTGCTTCTGTTTAGAATTGGGATATGTCACAATTTCTATTCCTTTTATGAAAAAAATGAAATATTATTTGATGATGTGCAGCATTCTGGTGGACGTATAAATTATTAAAGCCAATATGATGTAATGTGGAAATCAGTGGGCTCGTCTCATTGCACTGTAAGAAAAAATCAGAAGAAGACTGTACAATGTGCAGTATCTTATCCATTCAGTCTATAGATATTCCCTTCAACCCTAAAACGGAATACAATGAAATGTGTAACCCAAAATATGGGTACAGCACAAAATCAATATGTAAAACTCCTTCACATTAGCACAGATATTAGAAGCTGATTTTTATGGAATTTTTTGACCAAGCTGTTTGTTAGCCTGTCAGTCAAATGACCATGTGGTATCCATGTGTTTGTACGTTCAACAAGCCCCTTCCTCTCAAAAAAGTGTCCAATCAAATGCTTGATAAAAATAAATAAATTTTTATTTGGGCACTGATGATGTCACACAACTTGGCTGTATCAGTCTAAACACGATTTCAAACTTGAAACTCGTCGATTCATCCCGTACATCATGTTTCTAGGTGGGATGTGTTTGTAGTAGCTTCTTAGGGAGATGGTCAGAGGTTTGAGCCTGATTGTTGGGGCTTTGAGTGTTTTTTGTTCTTGTTATCAGGGTTCTGTCTGACTACGCCAGCTGAAAGTAAAAACAGCAGGCAGGCTAATTGATGAGGCTCATTCCTTTTTTTTTTTTTTTGTCTGCCAGCAATATGAGACGGTTCTATGAACATCCTGATTGGATGTCAAGGAGGAAATCAGAAAACAAGACCATAAGTCTCATCTGTCCAAAAAAAAAAAAAAAAAAAGCTTAATGAAGAGGAAAAAACATATATGTCATATTGGAGTATGTCACTTTTTTAAAAAACATATTCATTCATTCATATTCTAGACCCACTTACTTCATTCAAGGGCTACGGTGGGTCTGGAGCCTATCCCAGCTGTCATAGGATGAAAGGCGGGGTGCCCGCTGAACAGGACATCTGTCCATCGCAGAGCCACTTATAGACAAACAGTCACACCTACTGTCAATTTAACATTTCCAGTCCACCTAACCTGCATATCTTTGGAAGTCAGAAGAAGCCGGACCAGCTGGAGAGAACCCACAAGGTCCAGGTAGGAAGCAGTCCCAGGACCTTCATGCTGTGAGGCAACAGTGCAAATCACTAATCCGCCATGCTGCCTTTGAAACATATATTTCTCAGAATTCAAGCAAAATTATTTCATAACAATCTGGAAAGACTCTTCTGCCACACAGGAGCCTAAATACCGCAAGTTAAACATCTTTAATGTTGTGTTTCTTCTTTCTACTCTACTGAAAAGTAAAGAACTGTGATTTTTATGTACTGTTACACCCTTTTTTTGACATATAAGTTTGGATGTAAGCTGCAGGACCTCCCAAACTATTAAAAAATTCCTCAAGTTAAAGTCCAGAAGATATTGTAGTTTCAAATTTTAATTTCACTTCCCACACTGAAAAGAAAAAAATGCTACTTTGGATCAACTTAAAAAAAATTGATGTAATTTGTTACAGCTAATTTTTTTTAGTTTCTCACAATGTATTTTTAGGATTTTGTAAAGTGATTCCAGCAGATTTAAACTGGAAACCACAATTTTCCATTAGACCAATGTAAATAAGTACTTTGAATGAAGTGCACCGTGTTTCACTTTTTTCAGTGCAGGAGACACCATTGAATTGTTGACACTGACGTCATCTGGTTGTTTTTTAAACAAACCCACTGAGCACTAACTGGGAAAACTGGGTGATATCCGGTCTGAACATCTTTTAAATCAGATAAAATGCGACTGCAACATCAGTGTGTCACAAAAATGCAAATTTGTTCAATCAAGTGGGCGATTTGTTCAGCTGAAACTCGAAAAAGTTGCAATATGGATTATTGTGGTGATATTTCTCCAAGTTCATATTTCACTGTTTGGTGATATATGGTTTAAACAGAGACATTAATCAATGCATTTATTTTTTCATATAAAATACAATAAAAAGAAACTCCCAGAACACCATTTTAATTAATATTAAAATGATTAATACAGATTAATACATTAATTTATAGATTTTATAAAATGTAAAATTATGTTGGGTACTGTACTGTGCATGTGCAGACACACTGGACTTTGAGTTTCAAATCCAATGTTGCATTTAGTAGTTACGTTACCATGAGGAGGGCAACGTCATTACACCAGCACCCGTAAAGTGACTGAAGTACTGAAATGTGAGCTTTGATGACAACGACACACTTTGTAAGTACTTTTGCTACTATATTTAAATAGGGAAAACTAGAAATGACTGCTATTAATTTTATGCTGCTCACAATGTAACGGAGGCTCTAGGACAATTGTACTGTCCTGCTAGCTAGTAGCGGGAACTTTCCACTAAGCCTAGGGTCCACTAGTCTTAGTCCTAGTATTAAGGAGAGCATGTTGAAGTTGTTTTTACATTGATAGTAGGCTATATGTTGCAGTAAAGTAGGTTAAGTAATGTTACAAAAGTGTGACAATAAAAAAAAATTCAATTATGGTGAATTACCATTATTTGTTGATTTTCAATTCAACAGATTTATAGCCAGCAGTACAATTAAAAGTGAATAATGGTGTATGTCAACAGAATCATATGTTTTATTTGTGTAAGAACAAAAATGGATCTGGTTTGTTAAGCTATTTTTGAAAGTATTACATTTATTTGTGAACTTTAAAATCAGTTTGGGGTTGTAATATACACCATCAAATGATATAAAGAGGTAAGGACCAATGGACCCTAGGACTAGTGGACCCTCCCTCTAGTAACAATGACAAGATAGCATGCTTACGCTGCTGGTGTCAGATTATTTACACTATACATTTGTGTGTGACATTTGGTTGTTAGTGAAATTGACTTTATAATGGGTTGTTGGTGCAGCCTAGACTCAAAATATTTTATGTAATATTTCATTTATAGGCCATTCCACATTGGAAATACAGTACAGGAAGCAAGGGAGCTAAGTGGGAGAGAAAATGTTGCACATAGGCAAATAAGAGTGCTGACACATTGTTTGTGATCAAGCATAGGTATGATGTTGTTATAAATATGCCAAATGCGTACCTTTAGTCATGTATTTTATATGTAATTACAGAATTTGCACTTGTGAAGAAAAATTTTCACCCTTTCCTAAGTGATTTTTTAATACTTGTTTTATTCACAGTTATCCACCACATCAAACTCATCCCTACATCCAGGGGGATAATGTAAAAAGGTAAGTTTAGAGCATAAAAACACTTGTGTGGCTTGTTTATATTTAAAGGTGTGATGTGCAAAATTAAATCACTTTAGATGTTAGTTAATATTATCTATCTTATAAAGATATATTATTGCAAATGAATGAATTGGACCCCAAAATGCAGACAACCATACACTGATTAGGTGAAATGAATGATTTTATATGCCAGAAGAGCAGAGTCAAAATCCACCAGCTAAGGATCTGTCCAAAAAGCCCAAAGTGTACCATAGCTGTAGACGGAACAGATGCCTCAATGAACTAGCAGGGAGTGGATGAATGAGCAGGTCTTTTAAACTGCACAGGGGTAGATGATGTGAGGGGCAAGCAGGTCAGCCACGGCCAGCCTAAGACTCACAAGACAACAAGAAAAGGTCAAATCCTCATAGAAAAAGGTGAAATCCTCATAAGACAAACAGAAAAGGGTGAATTCCTCAACATACTGTCTAGAGCACAGCATGAAGTTAGATTCCGTGTGTGCTTTGTCTGAGCCACAGCAAGTAAACTATAGCTTTTGGTCTTAATGATTTGCCTGCAGTATACAATTGTAGTACAACATAACAAAACCTGTTATTAATTTAAAGATTCCAGAAGGTGGTTTTCCATAATTTGCTGGACCTCACTGAGGACATCCGAAGAAACTGGAGTTTGGGAGAGCCCGAGGATGTTTCGACTGAAGTTAGAAAATTAAAGACACTTGATGAGGTGGGGACCAGACTGAAGAATGCAGAACAGAGAATGCCACTGGTATATTAAAAATATATAATAATAACAGAAAAAGACATTTATTTTTCTTTTACCCTAAGCTCTGCCATGTAAACAAGATAATGAGCATCATATTATAAGTCACCAGTTGGCTGGGGCTGTGTGGTGTACCAGGAGAAATCTTCCTTGTTGTGACAGTGTCAGTCCACCGTCTTGGTTTCATGGTGTTGTATGTAGTATATCAAGCACATATAATTCTACCTGAAATGCTTGTGCATGAACCCCACAAAGTAAGTTTATTTTGTCCTTCAAACACTGACAGTTGCTGACAGCCCAGGTGTAGAGGTGGTGTCCTGAAAACTGACCAATAAGCCTTCTTTTTATCTTGCAAAAAACACTCAGTGAAAACTACTGATGCTACCTTACCTCTTAATTACACTCCTCTTTAGAGTTTAAATAAGCAATTGTTTGTTCTACATTTATGCTTTTATTGACTGATTCCAGACTTTATTTATGTTTTTGTTTGTTTTTGTTTTTTTTGTCTAAAGACTATTTCTCTGCAATTTTTGTAGCTACAGGCCCCTGGTTACCATGGCCACAATGTATAACCTTTGCTATAAATTACAATAGTAATGGTATTTAAACTTATAATTTGACAGTGAAGATGATTATTGAAGCAATTCAGCATAATCCTTCAAATAAAGTATAATCCAATTAACGCTTAGAGTCCTCTCCTGCACCCTGGTCAACGTTTCATCATATTTCCATTAATAGATCATATCTTTATATGCAGTGTTCCAAACAAATATATGTCTCACATTCAGAAATGTTAAGAAAAACTAGTAAACAAGCAGTGTTTAATTTCAGTTATTTATATTACTTGTAGTAGTTATTGTTTTTTGTTGTTGTTGTTGTTTTTGTTCATGATAATTTTACTCACTCACTCATCTTCAACTGCTTATCCGGGATTGGGTCACGGGGATGGTAATTTTATTTAAATGAAATTGTTCGTGTTGTATTTAAATTGTCAAATAAATTGATCATATCCTGTAGAGCATGATGTTGTTTGCTCTCTGGATACTGTTATCATAACTTCCATATTTTCCAGACTATAAAACACACCAGATTATTAATCACATGTAAATGAATAGATAGATAGATAGATCGATAAAGTCACACTAGTCTATAAGTCACATTTATTTTTGAAATATAATTGTTTTTAATATTATTATGTCTTAATAAGATGATATAACTGTTGCTAACAGCATCATAAGCACATTTATTATTAAACTATAAGGAATCATCCATCCATCCATCCATTTTCTTCCGCTTTATCCAGAGTCGAGTCGCGGGGGCAGCAGCTCAAGCAAAGCCGACCAGACCTCCCGATCCACACACACCTCCCCCAGCTCCTCCGGGGGAACCCCAAGGCGTTCCCAAGCCAGCTGAGAGACGTAGTCCCTCCAGCGTGTCCTGGGTCTTCCCTGGGGCCTCCTCCCAATGGGACGTGCCCGGAACACCTCTCCAGCGAGGCGTCCAGGGGGCATCCGGAAAAGATGCCCGAGCCACCTCAACTGACTCCTTTCGATGTGGAGGAGCAGCGGCTCGACTCCGAGCTCCTCCCGAGTGACCGAGTGAGGTTTGACTTACTACCGGCAATGCGAGCCAAGCTCCTGCTGCGGTCGTACAGGGACCGGATAGCCCTTAGCAAAGGACCCCGGACCCCGTACTCCCGGAGCGCTCCCCACAGGGTGCCCCGAGGGACACGGTCAAACGCCTTCTCCAGATCCACAAAACACATGTGGACTGGTTAGGCGAACTCCCATGAACCCTTGAGCACCCGATGGAGCGTGTAGAGCTGGTCCAGTGTGCCGCGACCAGGCCGAAAACCACACTGCTTCTCCTGAATCCGAGGTTCGACCATCGGTCGAATTCTCCTCTCCAGTACTCTGGAATAGACCTTACCGGGGAGGCTGAGGAGTGTGATCCCCCTATAGTTGGAACACACCCTCCAGTTCTCCTTCTTAAACAGAGGGACCACCACCCCGGTCTGCCAATCCAGAGGCACTGTCCCCGATCGCCACGCGATGTTGCAGAGGCATGTCAGCCAAGACAGTCCCACAACATCCAGAGACTTAAGGTACTCAGGACAGATTTCATCCACCCCAGGAGCCTTGCCACCAAGGAGCTTTCTAACCACCTCGGTGACTTTGGCCTGGGTAATGGATGAGTCCGCCTCTGAGTCCCCAGTCTCTGCTTCCTCTTCGGAAGACGTGACGATGGGATTGAGGAGATCCTCGAAGTACTCCTTCCACCGCCCGACAACATCCCCAGTCAGGGTCAACAGCTCCCCACCCGCACCGTAAACAGTGTTGGTGGAGAGCTGCTTCCGCCTCCTGAGGCATCGGACGGTTTGCCAGAATCTCTTCGAGCCCAACCGATAGTCCTCCTCCATAGCCTCCCCGAACTCCTCCCAGACCCGAGTTTTTTCCTCTGCGACCGCACGGGCTGCGGCACGCTTGGCCTGCTGGTACCTGTCAGCTGCCTCTGGGGTCCCACCTACCAACAAAGATAGGTAGGACTCCTTCTTCAGCTTGACGGCATCCCTTACTTCCGGTGTCCACCACCGGGTTCGGGGATTGCCGCAGCGACATAAGGAATCATTGTCATTTTAAATTCCATAACCGCAAAACGCACAGTTAAATGTTAACACGTGTATCTTTAACCACACACAAATACATAATTAGCCATGTATCCTTACTCAATAAAGTAACCAAAAAGAGCTCAGTAAAAGTCAAATACAGACTTAATTGGTAAGTTAGCTAAACTCAATAAATCTCAAAAAGTTAACTCATCCAATCCAAATGGAAGATGCTACTTCAATGAGTGGAGAAACAAACTAACAAGAAATCTACTTTTAGTCAACTTTTTTGATATCTCTAAGATGCAATAAATGTGTTTGTGATCCCATTATAAACAACTGTGTATTTTATTAACATTCTTAAGCCATTTATAACTTAACAGGTTATTAGCATATAAATTTAACATATAATAACATAAATCCCACCCCTGCCACATTTCTCGATGTAATGTGGAGTTGCATTAGGAAGGGCATCCGGTGTAAAACCTGTGCCAATTCAACATGCAGATCCACCTTGGCTTTGCTGTGGCGACCCCGAGTGCAAACAAGGGAGCAGCCGAAGGGACTTACAAGAAACATGTTACAAGGGCTTTTGCTGCATTTAGAACCCTCGGACGTTCGGAGATTCTGACCTCTAGTTCTGGGAAAAATACCTTGAACATTCCATTAGGCCAGAATTTCACTCAGAAACTCGTGAGGATATTGCAACCTGAGGTACCCGAGTTAATATCACTGGCAAGACAATGTCACTAATGTTGAAAATGCATCCGAGGGTCCTAAACGCAGCATTATAAGGGCTTCAATACAATTTAATACTTATTACAAGACCCTTAATATAAATTCTTACATTATGATGATGATGGTGATGATGATGAGTATAAGTTCTTTTATTGTGATGACCTTGCTGCTAGTACTGCACAAACATAAACTCCTTCCAAACTTGGAAGTATTTTTCCATGTAACCAAAAAATAAATAAATAAATAAATTAAACAAAAGAATCGTTAAACACATTTGTGATAAGAAGTCTTCCAGACATTATAGGAGTTTATCTCTTTACTGTGTATCTTCTTGTGTAAATACCAGTTTATTGTTTAGTGACTATTGACTCTTCTTGGAACATATTCCCGTATTGTTCTGTAAAAATTCACAGAAATGTAAAAAGTAAATAAATAAATTAATTAATTAAAAACAATACTACAGACTTTGCCATGAGATTATTTTAATTGGGTCAATATTTCAACAAAGTACAAATAAGCATCTCAGTAAATAAGCATTTAAGTTTTGAATAATAAATATGTATGATACAGGTGAGTATTACACTTGTAACACATACAAAACAGTTTCTGAAGTATATCATGCTTCCAAGACAAGAAAATGTGGATGTAATTGTCGCCATAATCACATAGTGTAATATGTTAAGACTTTGTTATACTTTTATACATGCTCAGTGGTTCTAATAATGTAAATTTGGGTGATTATTTTGTCCTTGTGTTTTAGCCATATCTGAATATTTTATGGTGCAGTAAAAAATTTTGACTTGACTTTTGGTTTAAAAATCCGTCTAAACCATGATACTGAACAACTTCCAGCGGGTTATGAGATTTCTGTTTGTAGCGGTGAGTCAACATGCCGCATCCAAAATGACAACTCTTTTCTCTCTAAATGCCGCGTGATGACAGGCCTGCTGCAGGATACCAACAAATGGAACTGATGAAGTCAACTGGCAGATTAACTGGTTTTTAAGAGACTCTGCGAACATGAAAATGTCATTGACGCTGTGAGCTAAACCCAGCGTAATCCAAGCTGTTTATACAAACTATAAAACCAGAAGGCCACTTCAAGATTATTCCGTCAATAATGCTCAAAACATTCCGCCTAGATCCGCCCCAGAATGTGATTTTATTGATTCCAAGCTGCATTTTCAACATGTTTTGTGATGCTGGGTTATAATAACGCACCCTGTTTTGCTTCTTTTTAAATTTAATCTGACTTCACCTGTGTTTTATGAAACTCTCTTGTCAGTTAAAAACAAAAATCATATTGCACAAAATAATTTTTATCTATGTTATATCTATGTTATGATTATTGGGTTTTCCAATAATCCAACACAGGCTAAAACATCATCTTGAAATGATAGCAACTGAAAAAATAAAATTTATTTTACAATTAGATACAGAATAAGTGCAATGAAAAGCATCAGAGGAGTGGTGCGTGCCCTGCACATGCACATCATGAATGCTTTTCAGACTGCAGCGACATTATCATGACATCACATGACAAATGATTAGCTGATGAATATGAGCTTTTGATTGCCTTTTTGTGGAAGTATACTGGAAGGTCTCTATTTTGGATAATGTGATGTCATGACATCTTTGTGATGTTATCATAATGATTTACTGATTGATATAAGCTTTACATCATCTCTCTAGCCCCATTGGTTGCATCTATATCCTGGCAGAAGTGTTTGTCAGCCAAAACATACTTTTGACAACCCTGACTTTGTCCTTTGACCAATCTGTGCCAAAAGTTAATCAGGTGAAGACGCTCACTTATGGAATATTCCAGAGGAGTTTGATGAAAATCTGTTCACCTGTTTCTGAGTGCTTTTGTACACAGGAAGACCCACATGAGTAATTATACCACCCTGTGCTACCACTGGCATGTAAAGGGCAGTAAGTGTGCCTCTGTATTTGAATACAGTGCATCCAGAAAGTATTCACAGTGCTTCTCTTTGTCCACATTTTGTTATGATACAGCCTTATTCGAAAATGGATGAAATTCCTTTTTTTTCCCCTCAAAATTTTACACACAGTACCCCATAATGGCAATGTGAAAATAGTTTTTTGAGATTTTTGCAAATTCATCAATAAATAAATAAGAAATCACACGTACATAAGTATTCACAGCCTTTGCCGTGAAACTGAAAATTGAGCTCAGGTGCATCCTGGTACAACTGATCATCCTTGAGATGTTTCTGCAGTTTAACTGGAATCCACCAGGGGTAAATTCAGTTGATTGGACATGATATGGAAAGACACACGCCTGTCTACATATAAGGTCCCACAGTTGACAGTCAGAGCACAAACCAAGCATGAAATCAAAGGAATTGTCTGTAGACCTCCAGGACAGGATTGTCTCGAGGCACAAATCTGGGGAAGGGTACAGAAACATTTCTGCTGCTTTGAAGGTCCCAATGAGCACAGTGGCCTCCTTCATGCATAAACGGAAGAAGTTCAGATCCACCAGGACTCTTCATAGAGCTGGCTGCCAGTATAATCTGAGTGATCGGGGTCAGGGAATTGACCAACAACCAGATGGCCACTCTGCCAAAGTTTTGGTGTGAATGCCAGGCGTCATGTTTGGAGGAAATCAGGCACCATCCCTACAGTGAAGCATGGTGGCGGCAGCATCATGCTGTGGGGATGTTTTTCAGCAGCAGGAACTGGGAGACTAGTTAGAGTTGAGGGAAAGATGAATGCAGCAATGTACAGAGACATCCTGGATGAAAACCTGCTCCAGAGCAGTCTTGACCTCAGACTGGGGCGACAGTTCATCTTTCAGAAGGACAATGACCCTAAGCACACAGCCAAGATATCAAAGGAGTGGCTTCAGGACAACTCTGTGAATGACCTTGAGTGACCCAGCCAGAGCCCAGACCTGAATCTGACTGAACATCTCTGGAGAGATTTGAAAATGGCTGTGCACCAAAGCTCCCCATCCAACCTGATGGAGCTTGAGAGGTGCTACATAAAGGAATGAGCAAAACTGCCCAAATACAGGTGCACCTTGTGAAGCTTGTGGCATCATGTTCTTGAGGCTGTAATTGCTGTAAAAGATGCATCAAGAAAGTATTGAGCAAAGGGTGTGAATACTTATGTACATGTGATTTCTGAGTTTTTTACTTTTAATAAATTTGCAAAAAATTCAGAAAACCTTTTTTATGTTGTCATTATAGGGTGTTGGGAGTAGAATTTTGAAGGAAAAAATTAATTTAATCCATTTTGGAATAAGGCTGTAATGTAACAAAATGTGGGAAAAGTGCTGTGAATCCTTTATGGATGTACTGTATGTCTATGTTACAACCAAACACTGAAAAATGTTATTTGGAAATCATCATTGTCAAATTTAGAGTGAGGGAGTATAAATACAGCAGACCAAGTGGCTCTGTGGTGAAGGAATTGGACTACCAACCTATATGGTTCAATTCCAGCTTTGTGGTGAGGCTACCTGTCTGTGTCCTTGGACAAGACAGTCGCATCCCATCCAAGAGGAGTTAAACAAACAACCACTTCATGCTGCGGTTTCTGAGGATAAGCACCGGCACCAATCGGCCTCAGAATCTATATAGTGGCATAGACAGGAATTATCCTTGAAGACTACATGACAGCTTCAGTCAAAACTATCACTGAAAATGTATAGCCATAATCTAATAGTGTGTAATACGAGCGAAGCGACACACAGCGGTGCGAAGCTTGCTCATGGTACAGGTAGTCCCAAACAGGAAGTGCCAAATTTTGAGTCCACAGTGAAACAGAAAATGTAATATGTTGAACACTTCCTGGCATGGGTGGAGGTAGAGCGGAGGCCAGGGTTGCACTGGACTCCCCTGAAATCTGATTGGACACAGACGATTGGCATGTCACAGCCCCGTATGTCTGGTTGAAAAGACCCGCATTTTGAAATCAGTGAGTCACACTGACTGCTAGGTTCCTCCTGTCCAGTAGTTGGTGCTGTGTACAACAAAATGATCTAATTCACCTTAGTAGAAGAAGAAAAATGTTTGCCTCAGATGAACTGAACAGGTCGTTTGAACCATGGACTAATAAAGACACCAAAGTTATATTGGTGAGTAAACAACTATATTTTATGCCATAAATGAGGTTCAGGTTGTTAAAAGCAGCATTTCTCCTTTAATTTGGATTTCCTTATATATACGAGTTTCTCCAGTGATTTTTTTTTTAACGATGAGGCAGCTGTTGATTAAATAACCTCTTAATTTTACTGTCTGAAGGACTTAAATAATTTTGCTCTGAGTGACACCAGGATGATGCATTTCACTTAAAAATACACATGCCACAGAGTGTTTCTCAAGTGTACTCAAAAGTATTGGAACATTTGGCATTTTACACATTTTAATTTGTTTATGCCATTTCAAATACAAATTAATAAATAAATCTCAAGTTATCTTCCGTAAACTCAAACTGAAAGCAAATGCCTACAACTTGATATAAATTAATTAAAAATATAAAATCCAGCTTCCTGATGAAGTGTAGAGGAGGATTTTCTTAAAAAGCAGACCTCAACGTTCAGCTACAATTCGCCAGAAAGTACATCTGAGATGAAAGCAGAGATTTGATGGTTTGGTGAAATAAACTTTTGTATTTCTTCATAATTGATGTAAATAAAGTCCAAGACATATTCAGTGACTTGGAAATGTTCATGTTTCCGTCCCCTGACTTGTTTGAAGAAAACTGGCAGTAAAACTGATTATTATTTACAGGTTTTATCAAGTTTTAGAAATTTGCTTTCAGTTTGAGTTTGAGGAAGCTAATTATAGACATTTTTATTCTTTATATTTTTTGTATTTCTAGTATTTGAAATGGCATAAACAAAGTAAAGTGCACGAAATACCAAGTGTTCCAATACTTTCGGAGGGCACAGTATCCAAAACATGATCAGTGCAAAATGAGTGAAGTATTATTACTGTTTTGTTTAAGAATGTCTGATTTTTGAGTTTCCTCCACAGGGTGGCTGGGTGCTCCCTTAGAGATAGGGTGAGGAGCTCGGTCACTCGGGAGGAGCTCGGAGTCGAGCTGCTGCTCCTCCACGTCGAAAGGAGTCAGTTGAGGTGGCTCGGGCATCTTTTCCGGATGCCCCCTGGATGCCTCGCTGGAGAGGTGTTCCAGGCACGTCCCACTGGGAGGAGGCCCCGGGGAAGACCCAGGACACGCTGGAGGGATTACATCTCTCGGCTGGCTTGGGAACGCCTTGGGGTTCCCCCGGAGGAGCTGGGGGAGGTGTGTGTGGATTGGGAGGTCTGGGCGGCTTTGCTTGAGCTGCTGCCCCCGCAACCCGACTCCGGATAAAGCGGAAGAAAATGGATGGATGGATGGATGGATGGATGGATGGATGGATGGATGATTTTCACTGTTGCTGCACTTTGTGTGAAATCATTGTCATATCGTATATCATACTGATATGACAATATTGAGATATGATTATTTGGCCATATTGTATAGTCCTACTGTCAACTAGCTGAAAAGTTTGAATATTCATTTACATCTACATTAAAAAAAAATGCTTAAAGTGGCAGGGGGTTAAGAGCCCCCAGCCTAAGGGTCAGCTGGCTAAAAACCAAGCTCATGCACATCGGAGGTGAAGCCCCACCTCCACTGCTCATCAGTGGGGTGGAAGTGGAGTTTGTGACCTCCTTCACCTACCTCGGGTCAATTGTCACTAGCAATGGCAGTATCACAACAGAAATTAACAGGAGATGTGCTCTGGCAGCCAGTGCCATGAAAATCCTTTGGAAGCCGCTGTGGAGACACCACTCCATCTCAAGAAAGACCAAACTGCGGATCTACAACACCTCAGTCCTCTCCATCCTTCTTCATGAAGCAGAAACCTGGCCTCTTAATAAGTCTATGGCAGAGAGATTCAACAGTTTCGACAGCAGAGCATTGCGCATAATAGAGGGCATAAAATGGTATGACAGAGTCTCCAACATCTTGCTCCGGGAATGCATCCAACAACCCCCTGCATCCCGTTTGGCAGCACAGCACCAGATGCGCTGGTACGGACACATCAAAAGACCCCTCCCCCCCCGAACACCCAACACATGCTCCACTTTGACCCCAAATCTGCTGGCTGTAAACACCCCTGTGGAGCCCCCACACTTGCTGGATTGATGTCATCGCCAGGGACCTACACCAATTGGGCCTATCACTAGCTGAAGCTGAACTACTAGCATTGGACTGACCCAAGTGGAGAAGATTAGTGAATATGATTAGCTCTACGCATGACGACACCCCCCTCATCGAGCATGAGGCCTGATGATGATGATGATGGGTTAAGAGGGCTGTAATTAGGGTGGTCTGGGGAGTGAAGCCCCCCTCCCCCCCCCCGAAGCTGAAAGATTTTATCCATGCTAATGCTCCCCTGAAGCATTTACTCAAAACAAGTCTGAAGGACCTAAATGACATGGTGAGATGCTGAAGAGTGAGATATACATATTATCATTTTGATATTTTTATAATATTTCCAATGAGACTATATAAATTTCAAGTTGGTCCAAAAGCAAATACATGATATACTTGAAAAGCATATCTTGATTATGGAAAACGAACTGCCTTTAACAAACTGAAACACAGAAGTACCAAATGGGATCACCCACTTTAGTTTTGTCACTTGAAAATATCGACCATGTACAGAAATCCTACAAGTCAATATTTGTAGCACAACCTGCATGAAGAGTGGGGTTTGAAGTCCACCCAGCTGTAAATGGGTACCAGCCTTGACTACGGTATCTATGGATCAGTGCTGGCCCAATAGGCCTCAGGGCCTGTGTAGAACAGGAACACTGAAGAGTTTATGGGTGCATTACCATGAAAAAAGTCTTATTTCCCCTTAATTAGAATGAAGTAGTCAGTCCGATATCGGCTTTGACTTCCATTGGTGCCAGCGTTTATCCCTGGAAACATCAGCACAAAGTAAATGTGAGTCTGACAGTCTGGATGGAATGCCAGTCCATCACAGGTTACTTCCCCAGCCAAGGCTGATAGATATTCACAGCTGGGTGGACTGGGATAATGCAGATAAAGCATCTTGTCCAAAGGTATAGACAGGGAATGTGACTAGGAATCTAACCCAGATCTGCGTATTGATAGCCTAACTCTTTATCCTTAGTCCTTATTTACCAGTGACATACAAGTCTCTGAGTCCTCGAGCTTTGAGATTGAGAGGCTTCTGAGAAGAGCTTATGGTGTCACACCTCTGTCCAGCAACCTACAGAGGTGTTTGGCAATGCCAGTATCTTTGGAGGTGAATGAAGGTCCAAGTCTTTACTACCTGTCTTGCTGTATGGTTGTGAGATTTGGGTGTTTACCAGTGACCTAAGATGATGATGGGATGTGTTTGGTATTCGGTGTCTTCAGAGGATCCTTGGGCACTGCTGGAATGACTTTGTATCAAACAAGCAGTTACAAAGCAAGACTAAGGTGAGTAGTACCACTCATATTGAGGGTGAGTGTCAACATTTTGGCCATGTGGCACGTTTCTCTGTCCATAATCCAGCATGTAAGTACCTGAGGGTTGAGGACCCCAGTAGCTGGAGAAGGCCAAGGGGGCGCCGAAATTTCACCTGGCTGTGGAAAATAGGTGGTTATTTTACAGATTTGGGAATGGACCAGTTGTCTGCCTGGGTAGGTGCCATTGAGAACCCAAATTGGTTCCGTGGTGTCGTGGATGCAGCAAAGGGTAGCACCAGTGCATACTCCCAGACTATTTACTAGACTACAAATGACCTTTGTCACATTTTAAGCAACTGACAGTCACAGTTCTAAATTATTTTGCAACTCTAACAACCAACAATCATCACGCTGCTTTTGTTTGTAAATGTTGCTTGTTCATAGGGCAGTAATATCTTAGCAGAACATCATTCTTCCACTTGCCTTTGTCATACTTGTCTTCTACTTCATCTCACTTCCCAGTACAAGAGTTTTCCTGGGGTATTTCCTCTTGTTTGTAATGTAATTGCAGTTTACTCTTTGAATTATTCATGATTAAATTGACAGCAGAGTGAGAACGTCTACAAGGTTGTAGAGGGACCAAGCAAAATAAGGCTTTCTTCTTGTCTGATGTTTTGATTTGATGGCCGAGTATGTGATAGCGATTAGCAATACTCTGACCATTAGTGTCTGTGTTTTTTCCACTTGTATTTCAAACAATCTTAGCAATCTGCTGCTTCTGCCAAGGAGAGATTTTGCATTTGTTTGTGGATATTAGTCAACGCTGAATGACAGCTGGTGGCAGAACACATTTAATATTAGAGTGAATCCAGATAAAGTTCATGAGCCACATTTATCATGTTATTTTACTGATTACATTATTTTAAGAAAATGGAGTCCTGCGGTGAACCAGGTACCCAGCTGGTGGTAAACAAGTGTTTAATGGGTCAAAAAAAATTTAAAATTTAAGGGACTATGTACGGGTAAAATGTACTTGGATTCAGATGGGTTGAGGCTTGAAAAAAAATATTATGTTTCAAGAAATGAAAAAGAGAGCTCAAAATCAGCTCTGGGGGCATACTATGGTGTCACACATCACCACATCCGCCACACTATGTAACCACCTTTGATCCTTGATGTCAACCATTCAGGTGAACAACCAGTTCATCCCCACTTCTCCAAAGTAATCATCCATTTGCTGCAACCAGGTGGAACATAGATGCTTCTTTGTTCTTCACCAGCCACTGAGGTCCTCAACACTGAGGGAGCGGCGTGCTGGATCATGCACAGAGAAGTGCGCACATGGCCAAAATGTCACCGCTGACGTTCCCTCACAATGCAAGTGACACTTCTCATCTAAGTAAACAGTAATTCCAGTGGAACCCAAGGACTCTCCAAAGAGGCCTCCAAAGACACCACCATCCAAAGACATCTGGTCATCACCTTATGATGCTTTTCCACCACAACGTACCAGCTTGACTCAACTCGACTTGAGTCTACTCACTTTTGGTACCACGTGCTTCAATTTCACTGACAGATGTAATACCCCTAACTGGTTATAGCAACCCTGCATGAAACCTCTGTGATGTCATGTTGGTGGTAACAAATCCACTGTCGCCTGTGTGCTTGCTCTGGGGGTTGGTAAGATTAGGCCTTACTTGTGTGAAATGCCTTGAGGCAACTTTGTTGTGATTTGGCGCTATAAAATGAAAATACATTGAAATTGAAAAATGTCATCTTAAACACAACCTATGAAAGAAGAAGACCATGGCCCTATAAATAGTTTATCTTTTTGCTATTGTCCAGTCCTCAAATGCCTACTTGCCTATTTTAAGACTAGCATGTTTGTGCAGAATGTCTTTTGTCTTCTGTGTAGCACAATGATGACACAGTGCTAGTGATAATTCTCTCTGACCTGATTAGTAATCTGCAGTGTTTTCATGCCATCTTTTGGTGTCATCTCAGCTTGCATGGAATAGCAACAGTCGTGATACCAAAATCAAGACCAGGTACCAAGTTTGGCCATTTGAAAACCAAAAAAGGTAGGCAACTTCAAATCAACTAAAGAATGTCCCATACAGTGGAAAACTGCCATTAGGTTGCTGGTTAACATCCAAGTCTGTCAACCATACAGTAAGACAGGAAGCACCAAGACCCTAAAAACTTGGACCTTTGTTTTCCTGCAAACATATCAGCATCACTGTGCACCTCTGTCCAGCAACCTCACAACTCCATAACATCTTCCGAGGTGCCTGTCAATATCAAAGGCTAAAAACCCAGAGCCAGGAATATCACTGCCAATATATCTGTCTCTTAGGCTACGTAGTTTCCCAGTACACATTTTTTTGCCCCGGATTCCTTCCTGATTCCAAAAATTAAGAAATTAGGTCCAATTTATTCAAATAGCAGGAAAAAATTGTGTTTCCATTCTTATTACCAAATGTACTGAGTACTGACAAGTCCCATGACATTAGTGCTTGTGCACATGGGCAACAGAACGATATTCCATGCAGTCTATTCAGTACTCCAGGTGTTATTACCACGCTTTTCCAAAACTGTCTTCTGCTGAGGAAGTAAGCCCTATATTTTTCCTGAGCCCCATTTGTGCTTATCTCTGTATTTTGTAGCCTCAAGTGGATAAGACTCTATGACTACCCCCATACTAGATCCCAGTCTGACACAGGATACTTCCTCATCTGAGGCCAGTGCTGGGTGGACTGAGACAATGTACATTAAGTGTTTTGTCCAAGTACACAGACGGGTAGCATAAGCAGGATTGAAATTCAGGTCTACATGTTGGAAGGCCAGGTCCTTATCCACGCATCTTCTGGCTCGACACTGTTGAGGAATGTGACATGTTGTTCATGGGATTTATGTTGCAAAGGAGAATCTGCTCCAGTCACAGAATATTAGGTCCTTGTCCCTGCATGTTGTAATTGCATGTGCACACCTACTTTTGTGTATGATACGCATATGATTGCCTTTGCCAGAGCGATGAGCAGAGTCGTGTGATCATCATGGAGCTGTATGCCTCCACCCACTCCAACATCTGCAGTCATTGCAAACTGCTGTAGTCGTGATTGCTCACCGCTATGGTCAGTTCTCACCCTGCTCCAATGAAATCCCTCACAGCTCATTCCAAAATAAAAACAGTCTGGATTGTATTTTAATTTTACCTTAAACTGTAGCTCGGCATCAAAAGAATTGAGCAGCCAAATCCACATTCAAGCAGAAACAATTTATTTCCCATGCTCAGCTCCCATGCTTTATATTGTCCTCTCTCTGTACAAATTACATCCAACTATTCACTGTTTTGAATCATGATGTATCCCAACATCACAAATTCTTTATATATGTTCAAAAAATTCCCATTCACACTCCAGTTATGTTTTACACCAAAAACATTGCGAGGTGGGTGTCATGAATTGGCAGTGGGAGACCAGCTTAAAAATTTGACCCTTTCACCCCATACTTTACCGGGAGAGTTTAAAGTAAAACAAATTGAATTAGATGTGAGTCAGCCTCAAAATTTAATATCTTAACCTGAACCATCAACCATTTCAGCACACAATTCTATCAAGCTCCAACCTTTGGACTTATTGTGCAGAAAACAGACAGACCCTGTGAGTTGTCAGCGGTAATAAAATTGTAGAAAATATTCATAATTCCAAGGCTTCAACAATCATTCTCAAAAACAAGGCTCAGGTTCATTAGCCAGCCTTGGAAAGTCTCATGGATTTCTGAAACTGGATCCATTCATTCGGCTGCTCCCGGTTTTGTTTGGGGTCGCCACAGCGGATACAGCCAGATCCGCATTAGTAATTGGCACAAGTTTTACGCCGGATGCCCTTCCTGACGCAACTCCAGTTTTACCTGGGAAACACACACAGCCGCTGGTGTTCCAAAGAGGTCTCCCATCCAAGTACTAACCAGATCCTGCTCTGCTTTGCTTCTGAGATCTGACGGGATCAGGCTGACACAGAGCAGACCGGCTGCTGAAACTAGATCTATTAAAGACTCCAAACCAGATCTTTACAAAAGCCGAGTTTTTACAGTAAATGATAAAATAATGTTTTAACATTGACCAAAAGACTATTTGTACATTGGTGGACAAATGCACTCCACTGGGCGCTCTTCTACTTCTCCATTGGCTCGGATCTAAATACACTTTGTTATGAAGCACAGCAGGAAGAATAGTTTATCAATGAGCAAATTTAGAAGTGGCGTGCAGTTTTATAGGGCCCTGGGGCCGACACGGTCACCTCCCAGTCCTTGTGCTAAAGATAGGTCAGAGGTCTCTGTTGTATTTTTAGGGTGACCTACTCGTGACTATTAGCCATTGATGAATGTGAAGTCCCACAAGTGTACGGGTTGGACCCCTTCAAAGGGGGAGGTGTCAAAACATGTCCTGCACTAACCTCTCAGCCAACCCCACCTCAGCACACACTGCCCTGCTGACAGGAGCACAAGGGGCAGCTGCTACAGATGTCTCGGAGCAGAGGGGGGGGGATCATGGAGACATCAGTGGAGAGTCTCTTTAGTAATGAGTTCATTGTGTCCTCCAAAGACCAAGATGAGGGGGAGAGAAAAAGCCATGTTTATCAGCACAATGCCTCTCAAACTTGGACCACTTGGTCTCTCTGTCATTATGTCTGTCAAAGAGGTACCTAGGTACCCATTCTCTGTACCTACGTGGTACAGAGAATCAGAACCAGTCACATATTTTTGTGGTGACAAGTTAGCTTTTGTTGACAGGTTCACATATTTTGGTTCCATCTTTATCAGATGACTATTGAGATTTCTCATCAATATAATCTATTGTGTGGGAGGCCAACTATGCTTAACCTGAATCAGTATTCCTGGGGAAACAAGTGGACCCCAGGGGTATATGTCGTGATATAATTTCTGAACCATTATACTTACTCAGCTGAAATTTTATGTAATTGTCACGTACATATTTGTCATAAGTTTCACTTATTTTGATCATACGTGATTCAATACTGAGGGCTCCATAATAACTTTCTTACAGGGTCTGCCAGGATCCTGGTTTGATATAGTGGTATCTGGTCAAATTCTACAACACAGTGTTGAGCTTTGTGCTGACATGTGCAGAGGTGAACAGACACAGTATACAGGTTTTGAGAAAGAATTGTGTCAAGTGCAAATTATTTGATAAGGACTGTGTGTGGTTCAGACACTGGACGGGTCTCAAAGCTTTGGCAAGAATAGATGGAGGCGGGGTGGCACACGGGGGTAAATGGGATCTGTTGATATTCTCTCCTGTCTTCTTCTGTGGGTGTCTCCAGAGTCTCACAGACATGTGTACATATTCATATTTAATTATAATTATATCTTTAACTTTAATTATTTATTATTTCCCAGATGGACAAATAAATATGCAGCCAACAGTTAGATACGTACAGACACACTTACGTCAATCAAATCTGAAAAAAAAAGAAATCTGAAAAACAAATAAAATCACATTAAATCTAGTAATTTAAAACAAACTTATCTTTCTTTTATTCTTATTTTATCAACTGTGATATCTGTACATACTAAGGACTAGAGTCTGAAATCTATCTATCTATCTATCTATCTATCTATCTATCTATCTATCTATCTATCTATCTATCTATCTATCTATCTATCTATCTATCTATCTATCTATCTATCTATCTATCTATCTATCTATCTATCTATCTATCTATCTATCTATCTATCTATCTGTAACAGAGGCCAGCCGGTGTCGCTATCTGCATATGTAATTAGTAAACCTCACTCCCAATAGCTCAAAAGGATTCTCTGGTTGCCGTTAGTTTCCCTCTGGCAGATCCCGAGCAGCCGGGAAAGCAGGCCGACTGGGTGACTGTGAGGAGGAAGCGTAGCCCTAAACAGAAGCCCTGTGTACACCGCCAACCTGTTCACATTTCTAACCGTTTTTCCCCACTCGGCGACACACCCGCCGAGGATCAAACTCTGGTTATTGGCGACTCTGTTTTGAGAAATGTGAAGTTAGCGACACCAGCAACCATAGTCAGTTGTCTTCCGGGGGCCAGAGCAGGCGACATTGAAGGAAATTTGAAACTGCTGGCTAAGGCTAAGCGTAAATTTGGTAAGATTGTAATTCACGTCGGCAGTAATGACACCCGGTTACGCCAATCGGAGGTCACTAAAATTAACATTGAATCGGTGTGTAACTTTGCAAAAACAATGTCGGACTCTGTAGTTTTCTCTGGGCCCCTCCCCAATCGGACCGGGAGTGACATGTTTAGCCGCATGTTCTCCTTGAATTGCTGGCTGTCTGAGTGGTGTCCAAAAAATGAGGTGGGCTTCATAGATAATTGGCAAACCTTCTGGGGAAAACCTGGTCTTGTTAGGAGAGACGGCATCCATCCCACTTTGGATGGAGCAGCTCTCATTTCTAGAAATCTGGCCAATTTTCTTAAATCCTCCAAACCGTGACTATCCAGGGTTGGGACCAGGAAGCAGAGTTGTAGTCTTACACACCTCTCTGCAGCTTCTCTCCCCCTGCCATCCCCTCATTACCCCATCCCCGTAGAGACGGTGCCTGCTCCCAGACCACCAATAACCAGCAAAAATCTATTTAAGCATAAAAATTCAAAAAGAAAAAATAATATAGCACCTTCAACTGCACCACAGACTAAAACAGTTAAATGTGGTCTATTAAACATTAGGTCTCTCTCTTCTAAGTCCCTGTTAGTAAATGATATAATAATTGATCAACATATTGATTTATTCTGCCTTACAGAAACCTGGTTACAGCAGGATGAATATGTTAGTTTAAATGAGTCAACATCCCCGAGTCACACTAACTGCCAGAATGCTCGTAGCACAGGCCGAGGCGGAGGATTAGCAGCAATCTTCCATTCCAGCTTATTAATTAATCAAAAACCCAGACAGAGCTTTAATTCATTTGAAAGATTGACTCTTAGTCTTGTCCATCCAAATTGGAAGTCCCAAAAACCAGTTTTATTTGTTGTTATCTATCATCCTCCTGGTCGTTACTGTGAGTTTCTCTGTGAATTTTCAGACCTTTTGTCTGACTTAGTGCTTAGCTCAGATAAGATAATTATAGTGGGCGATTTTAACATCCACACAGATGCTGAGAATGACAGCCTCAACACTGCATTTAATCTATTATTAGACTCAATTGGCTTTGCTCAAAATGTAAATGAGTCCACCCACCACTTTAATCATATCTTAGATCTTGTTCTGACTTATGGTATGGAAATTGAAGACTTAACAGTATTCCCTGAAAACTCCCTTCTGTCTGATCATTTCTTAATAACATTTACATTTACTCTGATGGACTACCCAGCAGTGGGGAATAAGTTTCATTACACTAGAAGTCTTTCAGAAAGCGCTGTAACTAGGTTTAAGGATATGATTCCTTCTTTATGTTCTCTAATGCCATATACCAACACAGTGCAGAGTAGCTACCTAAAATCTGTAAGTGAGATAGAGTATCTCGTCAATAGTTTTACATCCTCATTGAAGACAACTTTGGATGCTGTAGTTCCTCTCAAAAAGAGAGCTTTAAATCAGAAGTGCCTGACTCCGTGGTATAACTCACAAACTCGCAGCTTAAAGCAGATAACCCGTAAGTTGGAGAGGAAATGGCGTCTCACTAATTTAGAAGATCTTCACTTAGCCTGGAAAAAGAGTCTGTTGCTCTATAAAAAAGCCCTCTGTAAAGCTAGGACATCTTACTACTCATCACTAATTGAAGAAAATAAGAACAACCCCAGGTTTCTTTTCAGCACTGTAGCCAGGCTGACAAAGAGTCAGAGCTCTATTGAGCCGATTATTCCTTTAACTTTAACTAGTAATGACTTCATGACTTTTTTTGCTAATAAAATTTTAACTATTAGAGAAAAAATTACTCATAACCATCCCAAAGACGTATCGTTATCTTTGGATGCTTTCAGTGATGCCGGTATTTGGTTAGACTCTTTCTCTCAGATTGTTCTGTCTGAGTTATTTTCATTAGTTACTTCATCCAAACCATCAACATGTCTATTAGACCCCATTCCTACCAGGCTGCTCAAGGAAGCCCTACCATTATTTAATGCTTCGATCTTAAATATGATCAATCTATCTTTATTAGTTGGCTATGTACCACAGGCTTTTAAGGTGGCAGTAATTAAACCATTACTTAAAAAGCCATCACTTGACCCAGCTATCTTAGCTAATTATAGGCCAATCTCCAACTTCCTTTTCTCTCAAAAATTCTTGAAAGGGTAGTTGTAAAACAGCTAACTGATCATCTGCAGAGGAATGGTCTATTTGAAGAGTTTCAGTCAGGTTTTAGAATTCATCATAGTACAGAAACAGCATTAGTGAAGGTTACAAATGATCTTCTTATGGCCTCAGACAGTGGACTCATCTCTGTGCTTGTTCTGTTAGACCTCAGTGCTGCTTTTGATACTGTTGACCACAAAATTTTATTACAGAGATTAGAGCATGCCATAGGTATTAAAGGCACTGCGCTGTGGTGGTTTGAATCATATTTATCTAATAGATTACAATTTGTTCATGTAAATGGGGAATCTTCTTCACAGACTAAGGTTAATTATGGAGTTCCACAAGGTTCTGTGCTAGGACCAATTTTATTCACTTTATACATGCTTCCCTTAGGCAGTATTATTAGACGGCATTGCTTAAATTTTCATTGTTACGCAGATGATACCCAGCTTTATCTATCCATGAAGCCAGAGGACACACCAATTAGCTAAACTGCAGGATTGTCTTACAGACATAAAGACATGGATGACCTCTAATTTCTTGCTTTTAAACTCAGATAAAACTGAAGTTATTGTACTTGGCCCCACAAATCTTAGAAACATGGTGTCTAACCAGATCCTTACTCTGGATGGCATTACCCTGACCTCTAGTAATACTGTGAGAAATCTTGGAGTCATTTTTGATCAGGATATGTCATTCAAAGCGCATATTAAACAAATATGTAGGACTGCTTTTTTGCATTTACGCAATATCTCTAAAATTAGAAAGGTCTTGTCTCAGAGTGATGCTGAAAAACTAATTCATGCATTTATTTCCTCTAGGCTGGACTATTGTAATTCATTATTATCAGGTTGTCCTAAAAGTTCCCTGAAAAGCCTTCAGTTAATTCAAAATGTTGCAGCTAGAGTACTAACGGGGACTAGAAGGAGAGAGCATATTTCACCCATATTGGCCTCTCTTCATTGGCTTCCTGTTAATTCTAGAATAGAATTTAATATTCTTCTTCTTACTTATAAGGTTTTGAATAATCAGGTCCCATCTTATCTTAGGGACCTCATAGTACCATATCACCCCAATAGAGCGCTTCGCTCTCAGACTGCAGGCTTACTTGTAGTTCCTAGGGTTTGTAAGAGTAGAATGGGAGGCAGAGCCTTCAGCTTTCAGGCTCCTCTCCTGTGGAACCAGCTCCCAATTCAGATCAGGGAGACAGACACCCTCTCTACTTTTAAGATTAGGCTTAAAACTTTCCTTTTTGCTAAAGCTTATAGTTAGGGCTGGATCAGGTGACCCTGAACCATCCCTTAGTTATGCTGCTATAGACTTAGACTGCTGGGGGGTTCCCATGATGCACTGTTTCTTTCTCTTTTTGCTCTGTATGCACCACTCTGCATTTAATCATTAGTGATTGATCTCTGCTCCCCTCCACAGCATGTCTTTTTCCTGGTTCTCTCCCTCAGCCGCAACCAGTCCCAGCAGAAGACTGCCCCTCCCTGAGCCTGGTTCTGCTGGAGGTTTCTTCCTGTTAAAAGGGAGTTTTTCCTTCCCACTGTCGCCAAGTGCTTGCTCACAGGGGGTCGTTTTGACCGTTGGGGTTTTTACGTAATTATTGTATGGCCTTGCCTTACAATATAAAGCGCCTTGGGGCAACTGTTTGTTGTGATTTGGCGCTATATAAATAAAATTGATTGATTGATTGATTGGTCACAAGGCCAGAGCCCTGGGTTTTAGCCTTCTGGTTAAAGAGTCCAAATCCCATGCCGGGGTTCGCATCCCGATGGGAGCAAATGGGTGGAATCATAACAACAGTGCAGCCGCTATATATCGATCTACACTCATCAAAAATATAAACGCAACACTTTTGGTTTTGCTCCCATTTTGTATGAGATGAACTCAAAGATCTAAAACTTTTTCCACATACACAATATCACCATTTCCCTCAAATATTGTTCACAAACCAGTCTAAATCTGTGATAGTGAGCACTTCTCCTTTGCTGAGATAATCCATCCCACCTCACAGGTGTGCCATATCAAGATGCTGATTAGACACCATGATTAGTGCACAGGTGTGCCTTAGACTGCCCACAATAAAAGGCCACTCTGAAAGGTGCAGTTTTGTTTTATTGGGGGGGGGATACCAGTCAGTATCTGGTGTGACCACCATGTGCCTCATGCAGTGCAACACATCTCCTTCGCATAGAGTTGATCAGGTTGTCAATTGTGGCCTGTGGAATGTTGGTCCACTCCTCTTCAATGGCTGTGCGAAGTTGCTGGATATTGGCAGGAACTGGTACACGCTGTCGTATACGCCGGTCCAGAGCATCCCAAACATGCTCAATGGGTGACATGTCCGGTGAGTATGCCAGCCATGCAAGAACTGGGACATTTTCAGCTTCCAAGAATTGTGTACAGATCCTTGCAACATGGGGCCGTGCATTATCCTGCTGCAACATGAGGTGATGTTCTTGGATGTATGGCACAACAATGGGCCTCAGGATCTCGTCACGGTATCTCTGTGCATTCAAAATGCCATCAATAAAATGCACCTGTGTTCTTCGTCCATAACAGATGCCTGCCCATACCATAACCCCACCGCCACCATGGGCCACTCGATCCACAGCATTGACATCAGAAAACCGCTCACCCACACAACGCCACACACGCTGTCTGCCATCTGCCCTGGACAGTGTGAACCGGGATTCATCCGTGAAGAGAACACCTCTCCAATGTGCCAAATGCCAGCGAATGTGAGCATTTGCCCACTCAAGTCGGTTACGACGACAAACTGGAGTCAGGTCAAGACCCTGATGAGGATGACGAGCATGCAGATGAGCTTCCCTGAGACCGTTTCTGACAGTTTGTGCAGAAATTCTTTTGTTATGCAAACCGATTGTTTCAGCAGCTGTCCGAGTGGCTGGTCTCAGACGATCTTGGAGGTGAACATGCTGGATGTGGAGGTCCTGGGCTGGTGTGGTTACACGTGGTCTGTGGTTGTGAGGCTGGTTGGATGTACTGCCAAATTCTCTGAAACGCCTTTGGAGACGGCTTATGGTAGAGAAATGAACATTCAATACACGAGCAACAGCTCTGGTTGACATTCCTGCTGTCAGCATGCCAATTGCACGCTCCCTCAAATCTTGCAACATCTGTGGCATTGTGCTGTGTGATAAAACTGCACCTTTCAGAGTGGCCTTTTATTGTGGACAGTCTAAGGCACACCTGTGCACTAATCATGGTGTCTAATCAGCATCTTGATATGGCACACCTGTGAGGTGGGATGGATTATCTCAGCAAAGGAGAAGTGCTTACTATCACAGATTTAGACTGGTTTGTGAACAATATTTGAGGGAAATGGTGATATTGTGTATGTGGAAAAAGTTTTAGATCTTTGAGTTCATCTCATACAAAATGGGAGCAAAACGAAAAGTGTTGCGTTTATATTTTTGTTGAGTGTATCTATCTTATTATTATTATTATTACCTGAGGCCATCAAATATTGCCATCGGGTATTGCAAAGACTTTTTGGCTTTTCATCTGTCTGTCCATACGTACTTCTGTCCGACTGTCTGTGCTCAGCATAACTCCATTCCTATTACTGCCAGGGTCTTCAAATTCACAGGGAACATTCTTGGGACACAGAACTTGGACAAGTTCAAAGATGGCTAACCTTGACCTATTCTAAGAGGTATTTTAAGAGGTTAAAAAGTCACATTCTGCTCATATTTTCTTTGGTATGATCTCACGGATGTTAGTGTGATGATCTCACGGACGTTAGCATGGTAACGTCACTTCCTGGTGTCTCTAGCTGCTAAATTTGCTTTGTTCTTGGCTAGAAATAACACCTTTCTCATATATTATTTAAAAGCTAGTGAGAAATAAACACTTCTAATACTGAAAATTCTGTTTTTGTAACCTGATAACACATCTGGAAGGATTTACAAAACATTTAGTGTACGTTAGTATGGCGATGTCACAAGCTGGTAGCTAGTTGCAAACTGTTTTGTTTGTGTGTAAATGTAACCTCTTTGTCATATATTATGTAAAAGCTAGCGAGCAATAAACACCTCTAAAACTGAAAATGCTGTTATTGAAACCTAACAACACCTGCAGTGATTTAAAAGACATTTAGCTGATGTTAGCCTGCACGTTAACATCTGCTAACTCAAAGCTAACTTTTTCTGGAGTTAAATTTGTCTCATTAATACCTGCAAATGATCTACAAATATTCCTTGATTTGCACACCTTCCACTCTTGTCAAAAGCTCACGTAAACACACACTCACAGAAATATTTAACCCTAACTTTTAAGATTTATGTAATTTTATTACATGACAAATTCCCATTTACTTTTTTAGATAATTTTAATACAAACCTACCAAATAAACCTTATTTTCATATTCATTACTGTAATAAATCCTATTCATTTGAAATGCATAATTCTCAGCTTTATGTATTTAGTATTAATGAAATATAATTACTCTAAATCAATAATAATGACAGTATTTATTTAAAATACATAAAGTATATTGTTTGAATTGCATAATAATTATGTTACCTATGCCATTTATCTTATATAGAGTGCACACACAAGGCCTCCTGCAGATGCCGTTAAAGTGTAAATATTGTTTTTGATTGATTGATTGATAGAGGGGCTTTATTGAACATGTACAAATTGTACATAAGACAATAAGATCTTAATAATTAATTAAACAACTGCAAATTATAAAGAACACAATGCTCATATGGCTGAGGGTATTTTAGCATTGCATTATATTCATTACTATTATTATTATGACTACTGTGTGTGAACAAAATATAACAAAATTTCTCCAACAGATATTTGGACCAAACTTGGTGAAATATTTGATTGTCAACCAAGGACAAAGTGAGATGATTTTTAGAAAAATGGTCAAAATGTTAGTCCTGTATTGATTAAAAGAAATGCTAATAAAAAACAACAACAACAAAAGTTGTGAAAAGATGTCCTCCTTCATGGCACACGGTCATGTCAGCTGTCTCATACCATCTATCTGTGGTAGAGACAGAAATGATCAAATGTCGAGGCTCCACAGAACCGTACATGATGATATCAGATAATTTGCATGAATCTGTAATATGTAAAGCGTTGGTGTTCATGCCAGTAATACAGGAAATACTGTACATTTGGTAACTCGTGAAGCCCTGTGAGTCAAGTGATCATTATCTTATTGATTAACGTGATGCTGTGCCATGTTTGACTATATGTGTGTGTGTGTGTGTGTGTGTGTGTGGGTGGTGGTGGTGGTGATCTTTTTCAAATCACATGAGCACATACAGAGTTGGGGGTGGGAGGGCCCATAAAATGTTTTATTGAGTGTAACAACCAAACATGCACACAACTATCTAAGATAAAATGGAATTGGCCTGCAGTAAAAGTTGGGCTGGCGTGGCGGCTCTGCAGCAGCGAGGTTTGTCCTGTTGTGGGCATCACTGCCCTGCCTGACACTGTGGCGTGTGTTCCGTGCTGTCTCAGGCCTCTGAATGAAGAGATGCATTATGATGTGATTTCATTTAGGCCTGAAAAAAAGACAAGGGGGATGGAGGGGGTTGGGGGGGAGCTGCTCTGGGTAACAGCGGTTTGAGTAGCATGGTTCATTTGTGTAGTAACGTGACTTGTGTTTTTGTGAGTCATAAGGGTCCCCTCCTTAATAAAAGGCAGCGTGCGCTCATGTGATGGTGACACAATGACAGGATGAACTGCGTAATCTTCAGCTGAACTCAGTCTGGCTTCTCTCTGCTCAGGCTGTCGGGGTGTACATTATTGTCATGACAAGGGATTGGATTTACAATTGGGAATTAACACAGAGGTCCTATTATGCACCTTTCCCCTTCGTTAATATAAGTCACCAGGTGTCTTTCTCATTTTCAGGCCTCAACAAAAATTAACTGCTTCAGTTCCTATTGATTTAAAGGGGTAACATCATGCATTAAAAAAAAAAAATCTGCCTACAGTTATATGCGAGGGCTCTTTCATGTTGAATATCTTACAGTCCTGCAATTCTGTCTGTGCTTGTGGAAACCCGACTGCTATCAAAACAACCCGTTTCACACTTCAGTGACATATGTGACAGAAGTCCATCTGAGCTCCTTTGTGCTCTGAAAATTTCCACTTAACAGCACATGAAAATTCAGTAAGGTATATCTTATATATTATATTCCAATTCTAAGGTGGAACTAGACTAGTATACTAAGGTATATTTAAATATCTAAAAAGGAACAGTAAAATAGACATGACCAATTTGGGTTCTGAATGTTCAGCACCTCAAATTATTGCTGGAATGCATACATTTGATTACATTACACCAGTACTAGCATCTTTTCATTGGATGCCCATTCATTTGAAGGTGGGTTCTGCTAATGACTTACAAAAATATGAATGACGGTACGCCATACTGTTGGTTTGGTGCAACCATATGTAGCCGCTCACGCACTCTAATCATGTGGGGTTGGCCTGTTGTGTGTCTCGTAGGATAAGATAAATAGTCATAAAATACAGCTGTGACAATTAACTAATAAGAATCAAAAATTTATTTTAAACCAGTAGATACGACGACACCAATACATGGACCCCTGAGCAATTTAAATTCTTATGAACTAGTTGGTAGCTCGATTTTAATGTTACAAATTGGTTGAGTTAAACTTATTATGCTGCTATTTTGGCATGGTCAAACTCTCATAAAAGTTCAAAGGTCAGAGTGAGGCTCTCGCAAGACTCGTCACAGGAATGCATAGTAGCATAGTAGCGGCCCTTATAACAGAAAAATAACTTTGAACTTAACATTTGATTCACAGTTTGTTCATAGTGTCATACCAGTCCAGAACGAGAAAGTTATGCTATTCCGATTATACGACGCTGATAACAACAAGCTTCTTCTTCTGGGCTTGTTCTATGTAACACTTACTGCTACTTGTATGGGGAGCAAAAGGTGAGCAAAAGCAGAGCCAATGAGCTGCAGCAGTAAAACTCTGAAAACGTTTCCTGCATTTTCAAGGTTCAAGGTTGGCTCATGCAAGCACACGTGATTCAAATCCATCAGGTTTTTTAAAAAAATAAAAAGGTTGGATACTTTTCTAACAGACCTCGTATGTATTTGAAGGTAAGCAGCAATAACACTTTTGGCTTATTTTAATTAATCTTTGAAAATTAATGTCTACATTAAACAAAGAATTCTGTCAGATTGCATTGTATTGCACTGAATCAAATCACATCAAATCGAATTGTTCAATAGTAAAAACTCTTGTTCATGAATCGTATCATGGATCATGTATCCAGGATACGTATCGGATTGTTTTGTAAGGGAGAGAAACACACCCCTATCATAGAACATTTTCACGTTGTGCAGCGACACTTTGGAATAGTTTACCTACTGAAGTCAGGCACTCGAGTTTTGTTGAAATTTTTAAAAGTAGACTTGAGATTTTTCAGTTCTCAGTTGGCTGCATGTTCTTCATTTGGGTATTTTATTTAGCTTTTGTGTAATTTTTATTGTTAAATTTTGTATATTAGAACTGAAGGTGCTGATAAAATATTATTATTATTGCACCCATTTTTGAGAAACCCAGTGGCCTGTTTTAGGTTGTATGGGTGTTTGGTTATAATCACTTTAAGTCACTGTTAGTTGGATTTGACTGAAACTTCGGTTTGCTAAGTAATAGATTGCCTATTCCACCCCCTGACCCCCACCTCTGGTGAGCGCTTTTTGAATTTTGCTGTACTGAAATGGAACGAAGCATATTTTTGCACCAGCCCGACACTTTTTGCTGCAGCGGCTGAATGATTTTAGAGAGATGTTCAGCAGTATACGTTGAGTTTTTGGCTTGAATACTGAATGACGGTGCTGTGTATGGCCACGGCGGTGTTTTCGCTGGCTCATCCCACCCTCACCACATGCCTCTTTAACAACACAGAGCTCCTCCTTACTGGCTTCCTGTCCAAACCAGTTTATCTGTAAACAAGTGTGTTTTTTTCCTCTCTGCCCCATTGTCCACAATGCACCAGAATGCATACACAATGGGCGTCCTCGCTCTCATAGTCTGCTTTTGTAAGCTTCAGCACAAAAAAAAGGAAAAAAAGAGAAACATTTCTGCCTCTACTAGCAGACAGTGCCACGCAATGGAAAAGTGTGCACGGTTTTAAGTTGACATAAATTTGTTTTCAGCTGTCATGAGCACAAATGGCGAAGTGACATCAGCAAGTTGTACATTCATGTAGAAATTCAGTTTGAATAAATATCTTCCATTTACTAACAATTCTACTAGATGTGTGTACAAGTAGGTGTTTTCCAATCATTTCAATAAATACGACTCCAGCTTGAGAGTTAAGAAAACCTGACTTTACATGTTAATTTTGCCTTTGTCTTTACTTTTGTTTTGTTTTAGTTTAAGTAATGCTTTATTTTCTAGCAAAGCTGCAAAATCGAGCAATGAAAATGCACTTTTTAATTTTAAGTTTAGCTATCTCAATTTCACTGTGGAAATATTGGTCTGGGATTCCATGCGAGATCTCACTTTGTGGGGTAAGGATGATTCTGAGAAAGCTCAGAACTACACAGGAGGACCTGGTCAATGACCTGAAGAGAGCTGGGACCACAGTCACAAAGATTACATTAGTAACACATGATGCTGTCATGGTTTAAAATCCTGCAGGGCAGCAAGGTCCCCCTGCTCAAGCCAGCACATGTCCAGGCCTGTTTGAAGTTCAGCAGTGACCATCTGGATGATCCAGAGGAGGCATGGGAGAAGGTCATGTAGTCAGATGAGACCAGAATGGAGCTTTTTGGAATCAACTCCACTTACCATGTTTAGAGGATGAGATCAACCCCAAGAAAACCATCCCAACCGTGAAGCATGGGGGTGGAAACATCATACTCTGTGGGTGCTCTTCTGCAGTGGGGACAGGACGACTGCACCGTATTGAAGGGAGGATGGATGGGGTCATGTATTGCGAGATTTTGGCAAACAACCTCCTTCCTTCAGTAAGAGCATTGAAGATGGGTCATGGCTGGGTCTTCCAGCATGACAATGACCCCAAACACACAGCCAGGGCCATTAAGGAGGGGCTCCGTAAGAAGGATTTCAAGCTCCTGGAGTGACCTGGCCAGTCTCCAGACCTGAACTCAATAGAAAATTTTTGGAGGGAGCTGAAACTCCAAACCTGAAAGATTGGGAGAAGATCTGTTTGGAGGAGTGGACCAAAATCCTTGCTGCAGGAAACGTCTGACCTCTGTAATGGCAAACAAGTGTTTCTGTACCAATTGTTAAGCTCTGTTTTTCTAGGGGGTCAAATACTTATTTTATGCAATAAAATGCAAATTAATTATTTAAAATCATACAATGTGATTTACTGGATTATTTTTTTTTAGATTCTGTCTCTCACAGTTGAAGTGTACCTACGATAAAAATTACCGACCTCTCCATTCTTTGTAGGTGGGAAAACCTGCAAAACTGACGGGGTCAAATACTTATATATATATATATATATATATATATATATATATACGAGGGCTGTCAATAAAGTATAGGTCCTTTTTATTTTTTCAAAAACTACAAGGTCTGTCAATAAAGTATAGGTCTTTTTAATTTTTTTCAAAAACTATATGGATTTCATTCATATGTTTTTACGTCAGACATGCTTGAACCCTCGTGCGCATGCGTGAGTTTTTCCACGCCTGTCGGTGACGTCATTCGCCTGTGAGCACTCCTTGTGGGAGGAGTCGTCCAGCCCCTCGTCGGAATTCCTTTGTCTGAGAAGTTGCTGAGAGACTGGCGCTTTGTTTGATCAAAATTTTTTCTAAACCTGTGAGGCACATCGAAGTGGACACGGTTCGAAAAATTACGCTGGTTTTCGGTGAAAATTTTAACGGCTGATGAGAGATTTTGAGGTGATACTGTCGCTTTAAGGACTTCCCACGCAGTGGGACGTTGTGCAGCGCTCCCAGGCGCCGTCGTCAGCCTGTTTCAAGCTGAAAACCTCCACATTTCAGGCACTATATATATATATATATATATATATATATATATATATATATATATATATATGTATATATATATATATGTATATAAATGTATATATATGTATATATGTATACATACAATGTGGACACACTGTCTGGAATTTGAAGTACCACATGACCTTTACCCCTGTCATTCTCAACCACCTTCTGCAGTGTCTAACATCAGGAAGTGGAGACTTCTCATCTGTATGTGGCACAGATGTTCCAACCAAGGCCAATAATGTTTGGATATGAGATCAAAAGTTGAATATGAGAAGAAAGTTTACAGTTTCAGCTTTTGTTTCCTGGTTTTCGTATCAAGATCATTTGTATAACATAGAACATAGCTCCTTTTGACTCAGAATGCCTAATTTTTAGCTTTGCAAATATACTGGAACATGTGGCAGATGTTTGTTGTTACCCAGGTGGGTCCTGTTTGATTTATGATGTATTTGTTTTTTGGACAATAAATGGCTCTTAATGGGTTCCACCTTAAAAACTGCCAGGTGATGTGAAAAAGGATATCCTGAAGATCTGTAGGCTGTCTGCAGGAGAAAAGCAAAAGATTATGAAAAGAGGGAAATTCAGCACCAACACTGGGCATACGCAGTCAGTACAACCATTTGCAACGTCCTGAAACGGAAAGAAACCACCAAGGAAAACAACTGACGACCAAAACATTTAAAAGAAAAACCTTTAAATAACAATCAGTGACATCAGAACAGAAACAAGACGCTAAGCACTCATCAACAGTAAGAATTGAAAAGCCTGACAAAAATGAGCAAAGACGTACAGAAACCAAGATTAACCAACGTCCAAAGTGTGGAAAGTTGGCTCATGAAACACATCTGATTCACGCTGGGGGTCATGTCATATCCCTTTTTTTTTGTATGGCTGCTTCTGGAACAGGCTGACTAATCTGCATTGATGATGTAACTCAGAATGGTTACATCATCAGGATGAACGTGTTCCAGAGTCTACATGAACATTTTCAGAAAAATACATTGATAATATTCAGGAATAACTTCATCATGGAACAAGACAATCATCCAAAACTCATCAGCCACTCAACAAAGGGCTTCATCAGTGGGGAGAGTGGAGGTTTGTAGAGTTTTTCTGAAGGGACAAAACACATGAAACAGCCACAAATGGACAGAAGCTGCTTCAAAGGCCTGGAAAAAAAAAACACACAATACAATACATAAATAAATAGAATAAAACTGTGACATGAGTGCATTGTAGATGGTGCATCATGGATTTTCGAGAATTGCAAGAAGCAATGTATGTGAAGCTAAATATTAAGTGTTATTTAACTCCCATGGTGCATTGCAGTACAGCATCCATTGTTTACTGGTTAGCTAAAATTGCTACTTTTCCAAAAATATTTGCGCTATCAACTTTCCGTTTTCACAACGTTCATCCTTGACCCAGAATATATAAGCATGCCAAACAGTAAATGTCAGATCTCCCTGGTTTTTGTGTGATCAAAGCCATACACACACACACACACACATGCACACACATGCACACACAGAGGCAAGTTGGCTATTATAATATAGATTGTGTTTACTCAACATTTTAAGAGTAATATGATTTTTGTCATGATGTTATTCAGGAAAATACATAGAAATGTTGAACGCTTTATTTAAAATTTGTCATTTATCTACCGTGTATGTTTCTTGTCCATTTAGAAGCTAAAAATAAAAATGTAACCTTCGTATCTTTTTTTCCATGAACTGGACCATTTGAAGAAGTTAAAAACAATGCTGATATACTTCTACACAAAAATGCCGGTTAACCTTTTATAAAGCCACTTTTCATGTATTCTGTCTACAGTAACGTAGGCTTTTGATCAGAGAACAGGAGGTCCCGGTTACTGTAAATTATACCCGACTGTCCACTTTCACCTACTTTGACACAAGATTACTCTCAGCCTGCACCAATTAAAGCCAATTCTTCTTTATCCTGACATCACAAATTTTATAAACTTGTTTAAAACTTTCAAAAATGCTTGCAGTGTTCTATAACGCTACATTGACCACTGATTGACCACTGACATCTGATTTCAGACCCCAATTTGGTATGTTTTTTTTGTTTTTGTTTGTTTGTTTTTGGCCTGAATCAAAGACAATCCATACAGGGAGACAGGCTTAAGTCATTTGTTTTAAAGCTACATGAAGAAACCCGTGAGTAATGCACCGTGATTTGAATTGTACCTTGAAACCATCATTCGTACCAACCCATGAGGTAGTGTACTGTTACACCCTAATGTGACCCTTTTAACCCCAGAGATTAAGGGGTCATCTACCGGGAAAATGTGTTGTTTCTCAAATAATACACTCTCAAGTAGTTTAAGAGAAACACATTTAACTTTTTCCTTCTTAATGTTCAAGTGGTGTTTGTAGGACTGAAAAATTGCCTGTGCACCCCCCCCCCCCACACACACAAATATATGAGTTTGAGACTCCTGACATTTCAGTGTATTCTTTTTCACTGTAACACGCGAGAGCAAACGCTGACATAACGTATTATTATGCGAGCATTTGGATGAAATTTCTCTGCGTGTTTATCTTGCCTGGGGTTTGCTGTGCTGCAGCCAACGTGATAACAGCAAGGTTACTGTGGCAGACGTGTGCAGCCCAAAACATCTCTGCTGTGGAGAACTTGTGGGTTTCAGCAGCAAATCTTTAGTCGAGTAGAAATGAGTTGATATGTACTTTGTTTACAGTGTTTGCTTCTTTTCAACTTGATGTCCTTGGACAGTGTGATGTCACACCAGCGGTTGATGATAATAAGCAAAGTTCTTGCACTAAAGGAATAAAGAAGCAAACCTCACATTGTGGTCAAAGGTGTGAAAGAAAACTTCATCTATGTCTGCAGTTCTGCAGAAAAAAAAAGTTATTATTACTTGACAGAGCAGGTAGCAGTTTATTTCACTGCTCCTTTGTCTATGGACAAATATCTCACATTAAAAATATCTCACACTCTCACATAGGGGAGGTGATGGTCTAGTGGTTAAAGCATTGGGCTTGAGACCAGAGGATCCTTGGTTCAAATCCCAGCCTGACTGGAAAATCGTTAAAGGCCCTTGGGCCAGGTCTTTAATCCCCTAGTTGCTCCCGGTGTGTAGTGGGCGCCTTGCATGTGAGGCATTGGTGTGTAAAGCGCTTTGAGCGTGTGATGCAGATGGAAAAGCGCTATATAAATGCAGTCCATTTACCATTATAAATTTTGAAGAAATGTGATCACTGGGTTAATAAAGAGTGGATTAAATTTTGCTGTTGCTTTTCATTCCCTTCTTCACATTCATTAATATTGTGAGATAGGTCTGCCTTTGATGTACACTTTAATATTTTTTTCCTTATGACATCACAAAGCTCTGATTGGGAGAAAAAGGGTTCTGATTGCCCTCTTGTGGACGATATAATAATGGTTGGCCATTAGAGCCTCAGTTGATGGATGTTCTCTCTCAGTCTTCTGGATCTGTATGATGTGATGGTATATAATGTACCAAACAAAAGCAGGAGTAACAAAAGCAAAAGTTCAAATGGATTTAACTTTAGCTCGAATTGGGCTAAAGTTAAAGCTAAAGTCCCGTCAATGTCATGGGAAAAACAGTTGCATGAATTCATTTACTGCCTTCATGCTGCTGTAAGTTAGTATCTTCTTGGCTGACAATCAGCGGTTGCAATTTTGCAATGTTGTTTATGTTTACAGTTTGTTGTGTGTGTGTGTGTGTGTGTGTGTGCCTTCGTGCGTGCGCGGGTGTGTGTGCGTTTATTCAGATAATGCCCATTGATTTAAAAACAGAAGAAAGTGGCATCAACTTAAATTTGCCAAGCTGAAACCAGTCAGTTTAACATGTCTTTGATAAATGAAAGACATCAAAGGGCTGATTTATACCGTGCATGCCCTGAACAAAACAATATAAATGTACAAGTAAATATACATATGTCTGTAATAGTGTTTTTGACTATGTATGACTTCATCATATGACTTTTGTGTGACTTCAGTATGAAATACGTCATATCAATGAATCACAAATATTTTGCCAATCCATATATGGCTTAGACCATCTATCTAGGTTTTGTTTTGATTGTTGAGCTATACAAGAAATAAAAAAGAAATAGGGGTTTATCAGACCATGTTTCCCTTGACCTTTACCTTTGACCTTTGATGAAACTACTCTGAAATCTAATCACCTCAAGGTATTGCTCCAAGTAATATTCCCTCCAAGTCTGATCCAACAAGGCTTCTCAGTTGCTGAGTAATACATGGCAGTATGTTTTTCTAACTCTTTCCTTGACATTGATCTTTGACCTTGACCAACCTACTCAAAAATCTAATCACCTCAAGATATCAATCCAAGTATTATTCACACCAAGTTTGAAGGAAATCTCCGTTCAGCCATTTTTGAGTTATCTTGTCCACACACACACACACACACACACACACACACACACACACACACACACACACACACACACACACACACACACACACACACACACACACACACACACACACACACACACACACACACCAGTGAAAACAATACCCTGCTTCACTGCATTGCTGGCACATGGGGTATTAATAGTAACAGTTCTTTACATGTAAATAATTGTGTCATGGCTGCCCATCAAACCAAAGGTTTGGATCCTGTTAACACTCTACAACTGATTGAAACAACTGACATATACAGTAAAAGCATTTAAGTCAGACATATTGTACAAAACTGGCTCCTATCTATTTTTTTTTAACTGTTAAATATGGTTACAATGTCAAGGTGAACATCCTTAAAGTTTCACAATAAGGTGCATGTGCACTGAATAAATAAATAAATGTAATCATTAAATTAAGAGAAGATTTGCAGAAACAGCTTGTTGTACATGTCTGAGACTTATGTCACAGAAGCCCATATGTGGAATCCCGTTGGTTCTGTCAGACACATTCACCAAGTGGGTGTGAACCATGTGGACACACCCACTGATAGAGTTGCAATGGGAAGCAGTAGTTCCTTTCCACAGACATCAACAGGGCATTAATTGCAAACCTAAAAATGGGGGCGTAGCTCCTCAGTGCCTGTGGGTTATTTGTGGCTACAAACTGAAAGATCGGTTTCGGCTGGGACTCTGGTCTTAGCCTCCTGGTTGTCCTTTCAAGCCATCTGACACTTATAGGGATCCTTAGCTGCAAGATTTCTATTAATGCATGTTCTGACAGTTAAGTGTTTATGGTTTTGTTGAATTTGTTAGTTTGGCCAAAGCAGATCCTCACCCCACTGAGTCTGGTCTGCTTTAAGTTTCTTCCTATAATAATAATAATAATAAAAAAAAAAACGGCTGAGGGAGTTTTTCCTTCCCACTATGACCAATGTGTTTGCTCAACGGTTGGGTACGGTTGAAACCTCATTGGTGTACAGCACACTGCGTGACGTGTTGTGGTTTGGTGCTGTATAAATAGAAAATTTTAACCTGTATTAGATTATGGATTTGAAAATCTGTCCTTTCCCCCCATATATTTATTTTGGATTCCCCACAGAAGATATTAAAGTGTCTACGATTCAAGGGAGTGTCATTGCCTTTGCCTCTTTGCTCTGAGAATTTTGCTTTTGTGGAAATCACCCTTGCCACTTTTAATTAAGGCCTGGATGCATGATGTCTTGTGTCTTTTGAAACTGGTTTAAAAAAAAAAAAAAAAAACTCTGTACACACTCAGAGGCTCCTCAGATCAGTCCTATCACCACTGGAAGCCTCCGATTAACTTGCAGGAACTACTGATTGGTCCTCCTGTGTGTGTGTGTGTGTGTGTGTGTGTGTGTGTGTGTGTGTGTGTGTGTGTGTGTGTGTGTGTGTGTGTGTGTGTGTGTGTGTGTGTGTGTTTGTTTGTTTTCTCTGCATCTTTTTTTTCCTTTGATCTGTTTTTATGGTTTGTATATTCGTTTATATTATTCATAATGTTCAATAAAATATATTGATTAAAAAAGTTTAATTATTTATGTAAATTTAAAGGTGTCAAATTCCGCAAAATACATTTTAAACTCATGTTTGGGATTTCATATGAAACGACCTCAAAGTCCCACGATTCTTTACCTTTGCATGTAGACACAACCTGGCCATAATCAAACTTTAGGCCTGGCATAGCTCAATTAATAATAACCATAACAACAATAATCCTGTGACATATGTTTTGGAATTACATGTCTGAAGTCCTACTGGCTCTGACGTGCCCCTTGAACCTGTGCCTATGACACGCTTGCACCCTCTGTCTGAAAGAGATAAGATGTGCTCCAAAACCTTGCATGCTCATCTCCTTCATTAATTTGTATGTGGTGCAAGAAGCACTGGCCTTTGTACATGCAGCCAGTGAGTGCAGGTCGGGGACGACAGAGGAGGGGCTTATACTCATAACATATATGTTGAAATTTTACAATGACAAATTAGTATTCTGTTGACATCAAATATAAAAATCACAAACATGCATGATTAGTTATACACAGTGGTGGGCACAGCTAACCAAAAAGTTATCTTTGATAACCATTAATCCGATAACTGAAAAGTTATCTTTATGATGCTAAACCGAAAAACTGCGAAAAAAATTTATCTTCATTACAGATCACTGATAACCGATAACTTTTATTCGGACGCGGCCACAGTTTCACTGTCACTTTTTGCTGTTGGGTAAAGGATCACAAACACATAAGAATGCATGAAAAATGAATTCATAAAAAAAAAAAAAAAAAAAAAAAAAAAACTGTCATCATCTTTCAAAAGCAGTAAAACACAGTATTAGAAGTCACAGTTTATCTCGGTATTAGATACATTGTCATTTACGAACTAAAAAGCTGCTGCTTTTTTCACATGCTTTGAACCCTGCGGCTTAAACAACTGAAATACGTCCATTAATGCATTGATTGGCAGAGTAAAATGTTAGTTTCAGTGGGGTTCTTCTGAATAAATAATCCAAATAAAGCGTCCTCTTTTTTTAATCCAAAACAGTGTCTAAACATGAAGAAAAGTCCCTCTGTACACACAGCTGCGCCGTGAGAGCTCCTCTCCCCCACCGAGTCTTGGCGATTAAATTACAGCCAGAAAGAAATAAAATAAAATAATGTTAAAATTAGTCCATTTTGTTCTTGTGTTGAGCCGACAACTCACTGTAACGTCCAAAGTGAACCTGAACTACACTACCCACAATGCTCCCTGCATCGACCACCCAATCATGTTTTGCGTTTAATGATGACGTCATCAGCAAGTGACAGCCAGTCTGCCATAAATAAACATACAACATCTAAAAAGCTAATCCGCTAGCAAAAACATTAGCTTCGATAATCTGTTATCGGATTAACTGAACTGTGCCCACTACTGGTTATACAAACAGTTTGAAGTGCAAATAGGTGTAGCAGAGCTAATGACATGGCTAGTGTTTAGCAATGGGTGTATAGCAGAAGAAAGCATAGGGCCACAGGCGGTTTTGGGGACGTGAAGATCTGCATGGTCCAATGGGTTGTACAGAGTGCAAGAACACACCTATGGACTGCTCAGGAATGACCTTAGTATTGCAACCCCTCCCTTCTGAAGATGTATGTGGCTAAGAAACAGGTAGTTTCTAGAAGACCTTTTTAGGGTGCATCACTTCAGTGTCAATGTGACATTTTTGACCACAAAAATTAAAATTTCTTGCAACGTTGATCATTAAAACAATAAATGCTGTCATTGAATGGGCATATAATGAGGACAAACTGATTAAAATCTGGTAAACTTTGAAGCACCACATCAATTGAAAAAGCAACTTTGTTTAGCCTGTGTAAGATCCCATTAACCTGTCTGCCACCTGCTGGATGCAGCGGCCACCTTTACATGAGCTAACAACATCAGCTAGCAACCATAGGGAAAAACATGGCCACGACACGGCCAAATACAGGACAAAATGTACAACAAAATGGGAAAATAAAATTGGAAGTTAATAATGGAACTACCATCTAAATGGGAAAAATACTAAAACTTTTCATCGGTACTTCAAATTACTCATGGTACATTGGTAATTAAATGTCTTGAAAATGAAATACCTGCATTTCCCGGCTTGTTCTGGATTCTGCATGAAAAGAAAAATTCAAATGAATGTGCATTCATATGAAATTACGAGTTTCATGTCAGTGTAGTACCCCACCTCACAGTACACCCTATGGCTGCTGGGTTGGGTATTACCCCGTTGATGGTCAAAGATTATTTTCTAGACTAATTTTTCAAAAAAGGATTTCTGGTTTGCTAGCATGGAAAGTAAATCGTTCTGAGACAGAACTTGCCCACCCCCATGGCTAGAAAGCTAAGGCGAGTGGCTAACTGTATCATTGGTCATCTTAAAAAGCTTCTTTACATCTACTGTGGCAGGATAAACCCCCCAAACATCTAAAAAAATACAGCGCAGGTTGGAAAATATTAGTTCCCCTTTAAGATAGTTAGTGCCCTTGGTCATAGGCGTAGGAGGTGGGGGGCAGGGAGTGGCAATCGCCCCCCTGGGCTCAAATTCGGGCAGATGGGCTGGGAAATTCGGGCATGGGCCATGTAGACTTTGAATACAGAATAGAATGACCTAAAATGTTGTCAGACTTATTTTCGCAATTAATGTAAGCAATCAAACCACTATTTGGTCACCAATATAAATATAAATATGGGTTACCAAATAATTTCATAATAATTTAAATAGTTTAATAATTTAAAGAGCCATGGGGGTTTCTGAAATTCAGGCAAATTTGGTGTCGCTCCCCCAAATAGACCCCACCTCCTACGCCTATGCCCTTGGTGATGGGACTTTTATCATGGGCGGATCCAGCTTCAGCTAAAGGGGGGAACTATGCTGTAGTTGCATGTTCCCCCCACTCCACCTTTAATAAATAAAAAAATAAATAAAAAATCTCAAGCCTTTTTTTCTGCATTTGGGCAATATGGGAAGCTCAATACTCTAGTTGTTTTCAATGCAGTTTTTTTTTTTCATTTTATTTTAACACTGTAACACTTCTAATTCGTCAGTCAACCTTTGTTGATATACCTTTTCCCATATGTTAAAATGTCAAAATACTCAAATATCAGCTAATTTGGTTTATGACAATATAATAAAGATACAAAAAAAACAAACAAAAAAAAACATGAGTGGACTCCCCTCCCCCACCCCCAACATGTAGCTGAGATTATGCTGAGTCAGTAAAGGGCAGTGATGCCGGTAACGCGTTACTTAGTAAGTCTAATCTGACCACTTTTTTTAGTAACGAGTAATCTAACGCGTTAATCTTTCCAAATCAGTAATCAGATTAAAGTTACTTCTCCATGTCACTGTGCGTTACTATTATTTTTGCATTGTGGGTTGATAGCAGCATTAAACTTGGTCCGTGGGCAGGAGGTCGGGGTTCGACTGAACTGCCCACTTTAAACGAGCTGTGAGCTTTTCATCCGCGGTTTTCTACAGCAGCTACAACTCCTCCTCACCTCTTAAAGCGCAGTGATAACAGCACACCTGCACTGAGATTTACAAAGACATTTTTATACTTTTTTTCCTCCTTTATTTAGAATTCTGAGCTGAGCCGCTCCGTATCTGCTGCTAAAAACAGCTGCTCCTCCGCGACACGTCAACAACTAACACTATTTTCCACTCAAATGCACCTAAACTCTCTTTCTGAGGACCACATGATGTGAAAACGCAATAAAACTTTCTTACCTGTAAATCTGGTCATGTTTTCTGCATAAATAAATGTTATCCATTCTTTGCAGGGGCGAATCCAGCTGGAATGGGGGCGTGGGGCAAGGATGTGCCCCCCCCCCCACAACACCCCTAGATTAAAGGTCCAGTTTTGAAGCCTTTTTTGTTTACTACAACTACTAATACTACTTATAATAATAATTTGGATAAGTAAAATGTTTAGAGAGAATTTAAATGTTAGAAAAATGTTAGAAAAAAATTCAATAGTTACATTTATAAACAATGTAGGTTAAAACAAGTATTTATTTTCATTGAAGTCAAGAAAGGGTGACTATAAAGTGAGTTTTGGCAAAACAGGTATCATTGTCATGTTGAGGTGGCAGAGGGTTGTTGTCAGCAGCTGGGAAAAGTAACTAAAAAAGTAACTAGTAATCTAACTTAGTTACTTTTCCAATTGAGTAATCAGTAAAGTAACTAAGTTACTTTTTCAAGGAGTAATCAGTAATCAGTAATTGGATTACTTTTTCAAAGTAACTGTGGCAACACTGGTAAAGGGTAACATGACTCAAGTTTTCTGGACTTGACAGTGTCAGTGGAATATTGTGAGCTCTCCTGAGTACTCCAAAAATAATTTATTTTTAATCACAACTATTAAGAACTTTTCAACTTTTCAGCGAGTGGTTCTGGATTAAGGGTGCGAAAGAGTTAAACTCACCCTGTCGCGCTCTCTCTCTCTCGCTCTCTCTCTCTCTCTCTCGCTCTCTCTCTCTCTCTCTCTCTCTCCCCGGTTGAACTCGGGAGATCCCCGCGAGATCGTCCGAGAGTGCATTTTCGGCGACCAATCAGCTGCTCGTAGCCCGCTCCGCACCCAGCCAATGGCGAGAGTGGGAGGGTCTATCGAATTTGAATGAGGACTGAATCTTTCGGCGCCATTTTCGAGTGAGCAGCGGTCGGTTCGACAGCTGCAGAGAGAGGATGCTGACTGCTGCTGCGAGTTACAGAAGGGCTGCCGTCTGACACGGGAGGGTGAAGAAAGCGCTCCAAACTGGAGGAACACACGGCGAATCCGCAGGTAAAAAAAATAATAATAATAAAAACCAGCAGCACATACGTTTACGTTCATCTTCAGCGTGTGGCGGGAATACGTGGAAAAACAAGCGTAACCGCCGCGGAGGGAGACGTTAGCCGTTTGGCCAGCTTTGCCAGATCCTACTAGCCTGTTAGCTTAGCGTGCTAGCAGACAGAAAATGGGCTTGGAGTTTGCTGCGCTGTAACGGTAATAAATAAATAAATTAAAAAACACCCTCACATCACAATTCATTTCACAAAATACTTACATAAGGCGTACGTCAAATTATCTTGAGTAGCGTCTCGTATGGGTTATTAATCGATTTTTTTTTTTTTTTTTTTTTTGGTAAGCTACTTTATTTTTTTCTCCGCTTTGGAGCTCAGTTTTGAGCGGGAGGTGCGAAAGCAGCCAGGCAGGAGCAGCCGAGGGGAGCACTGGGCAGTGTCAACAAATGCACCTCCGCTGACTTGGGAGGGGACGAGAGAGAGGAAAAAAAAGCCTGAGACAGACACAGTGGTGTCTTTTGTGATAACTTCAAGCGAGTTCGCCGTGGCTGAAATGACGTGTGTCGTTGCGAGCGGGTTTTTTTTTTTTCCCTCCGGGCTTTCGCTCTCCTTGATTGAATTTTAGTACAGTAATGCACAAAATAAATACGTATTTGCCCATTAAAATACACGAACAGCACAAGAAAGCGATAAACTCTTGTTTCCATTGTGGTCTTCACTAGTAAAGTTTAACCACACTCACTGGTGTCTATTTATTATTATGGCGGTGGGGGGTGTTCATGTGGCTGAGTGCTGATATTCTAATTTTCTGAATATTTTTTTTGCATGAGTCGCCTGTATATGTGATGTCACTTTTATAAGTCGTCGCTTATGAATAACTCAAAACCGCTAAATATGCAATAGCCGTTAGATTTGTTGGAATTGCACAGGGGTTATTTTCCCTCCCTTTTTCTTGGTTGCAGACTTGTTATATCTCCTGTCCCAGATTAAACTGAAGTAAAGAATTTGGGGATTTTTTTTTAAGGGGGCATTGCTTTCATCTAACGGGTTTGATGTCATTTTGGATGACTTTGGGTGTACTGATCATGAACATGAAGCAAAAGAGAGCAAAGCTGACTGTTAGTCCGAACCTGCCCCTTGGAGATCGCTTTTCATATATTACATAATGTGATGCACTATGTCTTTTCAAAACGGTTTGTGGATTTAAATTACAATCTGATTACTTTAAAGTGCCATCTTGCAAGATCTGCCAAAGCAGTTACATTGATGGTGTTCAGGTTATAAAGTGTCTGTCAGTTTTGGCACAATATACATTCACATCCTATTAAGGTAAATAAATTCCTCCTGAGGTTTCTGCAACTATCGATTCTGTTATCTTTTTTTTTTAAATATGTTCTCTCACACACACACACACACATATATACGTGTGTGTGTGTAAATTATGCTGGAAAATGTGCAACACACTTCCCTTGAGTCCAGGGTGCTGTCTGTAAACTCAGCTAGTTATAGTCCATATACACATATCCACCCCCACCCCCCAAAAAAGCTTCCATTCTTTACCTGTGAAGGTGATATCGGCAAATGTTAGGCATTTTTATAAGTATGCTAAAATGAAGGAAATGTTTAGGTTGAATAATTAAGTTACATTAATAAAATTAGTCAATTTTAGTATTGTGAAATTTTTGTGCCAAATTTTTGCTGTCTGTATGAGACATTTTTTTTTGGGGGGGGGGGTGTATGTTTTTTTTTTAGTTTTTTTTGTTTGTTTGGTTTTTTTTTTTTTGTTCATGCTCTGATCTTTGGCAAGTTGATTTTAACTATATACACAGTCTTTGCCTGGTAATGCAAATCATTAAAAAAATATTTCTTGATTATCACACAGGGCTACATCATATGCTTGTTTGTTTTATTTTCTGTTACTGGCTTGTTTAGATTACACTCCACCCCCCAAAAAAATTTCAGAAAATACTAATTACACCTCTCTAGATTTTAAGGTGGTTACTTCAAATACTAAGTTATGCTCAAGATATCCAAAATATAAATGTTGTTAATTTCCATTGTGATCAGAGAGAAAGGAAATTTTGTCAGATGTAACTTTTGGCATTCAAATCGTAATATTTAAAATTATTTAATATTTTCGAAGGTGCAGTTGTCTAGAGTGTGATGCCAAATACATGCTAAAATTGAATGGCAGTTTGGTATTAACTGTTAAGTAGATGATTAGTGGTGGGTGTTTTTTGTTCTGTACATTTGGAAATTATTATTATAATTAATTGATCATTAGTTGTTTGACAAGAAATTTGCACAGTTGGACTCATTTGCATGTGTGTGGCAACCCTAACTTTTTTTCTTAATCATTGATTATCTGGCTGATTGATAAGGTCGAAGTGATTTGATGGAAGACAATTACTCAGTACCCTGAGAATTTGTAATTTTGTCTGCGTGTGTTCTGTTTTGTTTTTGTCTTCCCCCTTTGTTTCTCAACCACCACTAAAGTACCTAACAAAGGTGAGTAATGGGGATAATTGTTAGTTGCCATTCTAGTGTTGACTGATGGCATATATTCTAGGAATTTGTACAGTGGCAGTAAAGGTCGGTGGCTGACCTGATCATACACATTGAGATGCTTGTTGAATATAATGGTGTGTTATGTGTAGTTTTGCTGATGGAAGCAGCAGTGTGTGTGGTTAAAATACTTCTCTTGCAGGCATAGCGTTTTATGATGAAACATTTGTATAGTAAGATGCTTATTATTTTTTATCTTAATTATTTATTAGGCATCAAGTGGAAATGAACTTGGCTGATGTGACTTGAGGAAAATACCTTTCAAAGCCACGTAGAATAGCAGGGAGTTGGGAAGCCCAGTAGAAACAGGTCTGATAGTTGGGGATAAAAGTAGAAAGTTGTGCCTAGTAATTTTGAAGTTTGTGGTAATGTGCAGTTGTAGGTTTTTTGTGGTGTCTCCTGAACATGTAAATTGGCTTAAATTTTTGTGTATTTTAGGGCTGCAACTAACTATTTTCATTATTGATTAATCCATGCACTCTTTTTTGTAGTTTACATATGTGTATATATTTGTATGTAAAGTAGTTGTTCGGTCCATAAAATGCTGTTTTCTACAATCCTAGAAGACATCCTCACATCGTGTTTTGTCCACAAACCAAAAATATTCAGTTAACTGTTGGAGAGGAGTAAAGACACCTGAGTGTTAAGTTGAAATTGAATATGGAATTTTTTTTTTTTTCTGACTTAATCAGGTTAACTGATTATCATAATAGTTCACAATGACTTCATGATGGTTAATAATTGATTAATCACTGCAGCTCTAAAGTATTTTTGAAAAGGGTTTAATTTAAACCAAGTGGGTGTTTCACACTACAGTTCTGTAAGCAGTTGTGTACTACAATATTATCATTATTTCATTTTTATTTATTCATTTGTGCATAAATGTTTATTGATATTTTCTAAATATGCAGTTTTTGGGTAAAGCTAAAGGGGAAATAGCTGTGTAGCTTATGACTACCAAATCGAAAAGATTTATAAAGGCAGCATAGGAAAATTGTTTATTCAAAGCTGAATTTGGAGTTTGTTTTACAGGAAACATTCGTAGCAAATACGTATGCGTACTTGGAATATTAATTAAGTATGTCAGCTTCATCTGGTGCCAAAACGTAAGTCTTCCTACTGAATGGGGTCATCAGTTATATGGTGTGATTTCATATGTGGCTCCAAATAATGATAAAGATAGTATCTAGGATTACGTTCTCATTTAGATATTTAAAAAAAAGTGCTGCCTTTGAGGTGTGATTAAAAAAAAATTAAAAATCACAGTAAAAGTGAATGATGCTGACAAGCCCATGTGCTAAAAGAAAGGTGTTAAAGATAATGCAGAGGTTTTAAGTTGAAGGTGCATTAGAGATTATTAAATTCAAGATACTTTTGTCTATATGCTTGTTTTTCAACTTGTTACACTGTTGTTAGTGGTAATGGTTGTGCCTATGCAAGTTTGATTTAAGATGGCTCCAGTGTGTGAAATAAACTTAGTCACAGTGAGATTTTATGATAGAATGTGGTTTAGTAAATTTATGAACTTGTACTTTATAGTTTACTCATGCTATCTTATAACACATATGCAGCATATATATGGTGATCCCTATATATGAGACCAAAGATGAAATTGATAGTCCTTGTAATCTTACACTTGTGCTGTTTCAGTGTTAGCATGACATTCTCTGACTCATCATTCTGTCTTCTCGGACCCCTCCGGCAAAATGGGCTCCCACCCCCATTTCCTGGTGAAACTGTGCCTCTCTTCTCATACGCACTCACATGTGTTTTTGCCGGGCTGTGCAGAACAACCACCCTACAGCGTTTCTTTCTGCACCACTCAGCACAAACTTTGGAGTATTTAAATTTGCTGTGATGAGGGCAAGTTTTCACAGGTTGTCTTGGTGGTTTGCCAGAGGTTGGCCTCGCTGTCCCGGTGACTAATCGGCATTAAACAGAAGCTGTCATTGGTTTATGACGGCTGCCAATTAAACCTGTGACAGGTGTCTAGTTTTTGTGTCCTTGCAGGAAAGGTTAAGTCAGAGCATTTTAAATAGTTTATGAAGGGGGAAGGTGACACTTGTTTTATTAGACACTTTTAAAGATGGCAGTTTGGTCCGTGGTTAATAGAATTGTGGGAAAAACCTGAAAAGGTTGCTTGATTTGTTAATCGACTATTACATTAGTAGACTGACTTGATAATTGATTGGTTTTGATCCTGAGCCCAAAATTCTTTGATTTCAGCTCAAATGTGAATATTTTCTAGTTTCTTTACTCCTCTCTGATTGTAAAATTAGTGTCTTTGAGGTGTGGACTAAGCAAGATGTTAGAGGACGTCTTCTTGGGCTTTGCAAAACACTGATCAGCATTTAGTGTATTTTATGGAACAAATGACTAATTGAGAAAATATGCAACTTGTTACTGGTAATAAAAATAATTATTATTTGTAGCCCTACTTAAAAAAAATTTTTGTCCTTCTCATTAGCAGGGGGACTTGTTACAAAATTAATTGAAGGATTAATTGGAACTGACAGTAATCCTTCAATGCATGAGTGAGATTACACTTTCCAGCAGTGTCACTGAAATAAATATGTACAGTATGTATGTTTTATTATTCTGACTCAGCATTGTACAAAAGGCTAAATGTCACATTCTGTAGCTCCACACACATCAGTGTTGCACACAACCACACTGTAGACAGCAAGTCATAGAGCTAATTATGCCTATGATTTTTCTTATTTATTTATTTTAAGCTTGCGACACCACTGGCAGTCACACATTTCTCCTCACACTGGGGGGTGGGTGATGTCTAATTTTGCTTTTTTGTTATTATTCATTGTTATTTATTTATTTTATTTTACTGAAGAGAGAGGTTAGCCAACTTGGAGGTTATTTTATAAGCGCGGGGGGGGGGGGGTAGAGATTTGTAATGCTTTGAAAATAATTTGATTTCTGTAGCACCTTGTGTGCTCCTTCAGACAGGAAGTGTGTGTGTGTGTGTGTGTGTGTGTGTGTGTGTGTGTGTGTGTGTGTGTGTGTGTGTGTGTGTGTGTGTGTCTGTGTGTCTGTGTGTCTGTGTGTGTGTGTGTGTGTGTGTAGAGTGACCAGACATTTTCGTGCAGAGTGCTTTTGTTTTTCAGTTGTTAATGTCTTGCAGAAGTAATTATGAACTTATTCTGGATTTACTGGTGCATTTAATACCCAAGTGCTGTGAAAATTTGCTCAGTGTATTTGGAACTTATTTTATTTTGGGTTAATTTCATGTGGACCATTATATGATATGATTTGAGAACCACTCTTTTACACCAGGGTGGAGTTATGTTTTGTTTTTGTTTATTGTTTGTTTTTTTTTTGGGGGGGGGGGGTTTCACTTCTGAGTAGGAATTTGCAGTAAGGGGGGCAGTGTGTATGTTTTGTGTAGTGGTGCACACTTGTTTATGGGTGTGTGTGTGTGCGTGGCATTCAGCTCTTACACTTTGCTTCCTCTTTTTGCCTCTCTGCTTTGTGTGTTTGCACGTACAACACATGCACAGCTAATCCTAATTTCGGCCCTCCTGCTGCTCCTGTGTGCGGTGATTCACTGTAATTAAACTGTGGCAAGCTGTGGTTATCAAAGCTTCACTGACTTAGGCAGTTGGAGTCAGTGTCCCTTAAAAAAAAAAAAAAAAAAACTTAATACACTAGTGGTCAACTATAAATTGAGTCCTAATGTCTCACATTTGAAGTTGCGTTGCAGTGTACTGCTTTGTCTACATCCTGTTTATAGCTTTACTGTGTTTGACGGCAGAAAGAAAAGTTTAAATGGAGTGAGAGGAAAAAAAATGGACTAAAATCGAGGAACACCATCTTTTTTTTAATAATGGGTATGTAACACATATTTTTCTTAATTGACTATTTTGTGATTTTTAGCATTTACTATGTAAACATTAAGAAAAATAATAGCAAATCACCTCTTCCAGCTTCCTACAGAATATCGAAATATGTGTTTAGTTTGTCTGGCAGCAGAAGATTCTGATATTCAGTGGTGGAACCTGAGAGTCTTCATATTTGCAATGCTAAAAACAGTTGAGGAAGAAAAAATGGCTTGGTATTATTACTCAAGTGATCAACCAGTCATTTCACATCTAGTACAGTAATTTGGGGAGAAATGTTTCACCATCAAATAAGAGTCGTATTTGTATATTTCCATCATTAGTGCTGTTCAAGCAGCTCTGTGACTGCTGGGGTCATTTGTAATATTTGTAATATCCATCACAGTGGAACATCTTCAGGTCTGACATGTTTAAGAAGTTGCTGACAAATTACCAAAGTTACTGTTTGAGAATGTGTTTAATGTATTGGTTAAAGTGTCTACTCATTAAGAGATTAGCTGTGCAGACTTCATCCCAGATGATATTCAGGGACTCCATGCATCACAGTGACACGCATTTGAGTAAAATTTCTTCTCATATTTTTGAACCTCTGACTCTATTTACGAGCGTGGGTATTGTCCGTCACATTCACACCCGACGGTAAATGGAGATATTGCTGACAGGGTAGTGTAGAGAAAGTGACTCATAGATCGCTTGCAGCTATCTGCTAGTTCTGTCCTGTGAAATGGTTTTACGCTGTTGTGGATCTGCTGTTGTTGTTGTTGCTTATTTCTGGTGTGTATATATGTATATATGTGTGTATATGTATATATGTGTGTATATGTATAATAAAAAAATCCAGGTGCTAGACTGCTGGGTGTGGAAATAGAATCGGTTTATGTAGGATTATGAAAACTATTTTTTTTTTTTTTTTTTGGTGTGTGTGTGCTTACTTTTACATTTCTACACCCCTTGAGCAGTTTTTAATTTGTGATGTACTGATTGTTGTGGGTATTTTATTTAGAGAGGACAGTGGGGTTTTTTTTTGGGGGGGGGGGGGGGTCATGCTGCTCTTTTAGCTGATGAAATGTTTCATCACACCTTTCTTACAGTTGTGCCACAGCTGAACAAGTCACATTTGTAGCATGTGCCTGTGTGCATCTTTTCCCATCACAGGGCAAATGACTGGCCTCATGTCTTTGGTTTATTTGATTTTGTTTAGTTTTTTTAGCAGTGTTGCATGTTGAAACTGTACTATAACTGTGGATTGAAGTAATCTTGGTGTTTTAGTTGTGGAATGTCTGCATTAGGACTGCCCAGGGCTTGATTTATAATTTATCACTGAGGGGCCAGCTGGCTTGCAACTTTAACTAGAGCACCGCACTTGTAGAGCACAAACCTCAGCCAACACTAGTTTCCAATTCCACAAATTTTTACCTTACTTATCCCTAAGTGAAGTGATTTTTACATTTGCACAAGATGTTCGACAATATTGCACATAACTCTAACTGAATACTTCTTAATAACTTTGTTCATTGTGTTCATCCTGCAGAGGAGGGAGGAATTATAGAGTCTGATTGCCATAGTAGGAAAGACATTCTGTGGTGCACCTCGGTGATCTGTCTGTGGATGAAGGTGCTCTGATAGGACATCAGTGTGGTATGCAGGGGGTAGGAGGTGCTGTCCTGGATGCTGAGCAGTTTCCTCAACATCCTCCTCTCTGACACCTTTGCCACAGACTCTAGCTCAACCCCCAGGACAGAGACAGCTCTCCTGTTGAGCTTGCTGTGTCTGTTTGTGTCAGCTGCCTTCAGCCTGCTGCCCCAGCACACTACAACGTTGAAGATGACGCAGGAGACCACAAAATCTGTAATCCAGATCAGATCCGAATCAAACATTCAGTCTATAAAGGATGCCATCCTACATAACGCTCACCAGTATGAAAGAAATTAAATCTTTTTGGACAGTTACGAATTTTTGAAAATTAATTGATAAAATTAATTGATATTTAATAAAATATAGGGATTTTTCCTTACTTTGACCCATGACCTTGAAAATTTAATCAGTTCTTGCCTATCAGGATATGAATCCTCTGTTTAAAATCATAATGATGGATGAAAAATTATGGATTAAGGCTGTTTACACCCAAACAGGGTGAAAACATAACCTCCGCCCATCTTCACTGGCAGAGATAAAATTTAGGTGCCAGTCAGAATTTCAAGGAGCAACTAAGACTTAAAAACTTAGCTTTTCAGAGTTTTTCTTGGAGTGAAATGTAATTTTTTATTGGTGGGGGGGCCATTGGACAAAGGGATTTTTATTTATTTTTGGTCTGAGATTTAAAAACAAAATAAAAACATCATGCATAAACGTGTTAATGAGATTGAGGGACAAAAAATGTAAAACATAACGCTCAATTAAAGTAATCAACAAGAAAAGGGCTAAAAATTAAGTTCTTATTTAATTTGTATTTTTGTCAAAGATGTCTTTCACTGCCCTCCTGGTGGAAAGGGCATTTAAAAATTCAAGTCACTGACTGGAGATCTATTTTGGGAAAGTTTGTCAACCTTAAAAAAGGCAAAAAATTACAACTTGGTCACCACAGAGCACTTTTTGTTGCATGATATATTGTTTCAGGAATAACTGCAATAAACATCTGCTTTTTTTGCCATTTCACACAACTGCTAATGCAAGTTCGCCCTTTTGAAAATTGTAAATAAAAATATTGCAGGTGGTGTGTGTTGGGGGGTGGATGGATATTAAAATATTATTTTTAAAAAACTTGACTCTCGGGCTGTAAACAGAATTTGTGTGGTAATAAATAATATTAAAAGCTGCTTACTGGCTCATTCAGTTTGAACCCAGAATGGAGTGGCACTTTGAAACCATCTCAGTTTGAACTTACTCTTCCAAACTTTTTGGTTGGAATTATGCAGTTGTCTGACGAAAGGCCTATTGTCATCAAGTAACGCGTTATCTTCACCTGCCTCACCGTCACTATATGTGTGTGCGAATATACACATTAGCAGAGCATTCTGATTATATGTGTTTTGTTTTTTTTTTTTGATTTAGTTTATCTTATTTCTCTCTTCAGTGAACCTCTGATAAAGAGCAGAAGAGATGTCTGTCCTGTTAATTTGGCTCAGTGTGGAAATGGGCCTGGTCATGTTGCCCAAGTCTTAGAATAGTAGGGAAAACCATGCTGTTTATTGTGGCATCATGTTGTTGAAATTCTTGTGTAAACAAACATGCATGTAAACACAACGGGTAATGTTGGCATCATATCCATGTCCATATATCATTTGATAAGTATAGTAAAGACTGGTGTAGTCTGTATATTTTGAGGTAAAGATAACGAGCTGGACAAGAACTATGAAATACCCACTAGAAATAAACTTTAGTTGAGTAAATGTGACTGCAGGTTCGTATTCATTCCTTGGACACCACTGTGGCCTCACTTAGTCTGTCCTCCTGGATGGACCAGAGGCCATCCAGACCACTTGTTCTGGGGAGGAGGTCAGTTGTCATGTCTGTGTCCCCGAACCTAGTGGGGTGTAGAAGGTCGTGTGACCTTCAGCCTCCGGGTCGGGTAATTCTTTGAGACCATTGTGTGTGAGGAGCAAATGCAGGAATGGGTTAAAAAGGCTAAGCAGCAAAGGTGACATGTCTGGGCATAATTTCTGAAACAGGAGAGGGCAAAATGAGAAGCGGTTAAAGCTGTATTGACATGAATTTTTATTCTTGGTTATGTGTGTGGATATATATATATATATATATATATATACACACACACACACACACACACACGGGACTGTGCAAATGTTTTAGGCACATTTAATGTTCATAAACATTAAAATTGTGCAAATCTGGACAAATGAAATGTCTGAATTTCAACTTTAATGATAATCAATATGAAAGCTTGGTTCTATTTATGTGTGGCATTTTTTTTGTGTGTGTATTTGTCATTCCAGAGTATAAGTCATAGGACCTCAAAAACTATATCTTAATATTGCATGATCATTGTATGTGTGGTATTCCACTGATACTTACAAAAGATGTTGTGGAAAAAGAAATGTATTGCTCACATTCACTTCTGTTTGAAATGACTTTGTGTTGACATGCCAATTTAAAAAGGGGGGGGGGGGCATCAAACACTACCTTTTATTAGAACGCTGTGATGCCTAAAGCATTTGCACAGTACTGTGTGTGTATAAAAATGTTTCTTAATGTCAGTAACATATGGTCATAGTCTGGAATTAGCACATCATGTGTCCCCCTCCGGACAGTAATAAATTTACTGATCTTTTAATGGAATATTCACACTTGTTCTGTATACTGTTAACGAGCAGGCATGCTGTGGCTACAAGTAGCTGAAGAGCCAACCCATAAATGGGTAAAGAGGAGGGGTGTGGGCAAGAACCTGTGTGACCTTGGTGGGATGAACACACCCCCCATCTCAATGCTACCAGGCTAACTTTGGTTCAGGGGTTCCTGGTTGTTGCTGTTTATTGGTGTAAGTGGACTGGACTGTGGGGTATAAAAAAAAAAATGACCGGCTTATTGCCTCAGTAACTGGAGTGGAAAGCGTTCCTGCAGATCCTTAGTCTTAAAAGGCATTGGATTTGTTAATCTCAAAGTTAGGCCTTAATTGTATTAAGATGTTTTAAATGCTGAAACGTAGGATTAAAGGACATTAGAATTTTATTCTTGTTCCAACAGTGCAGTTGGAATGAATGTGTATAATTATCTGTCAGGGTTCTACCTAGAACAGTTTTAGTGCCGGGTAAATTACGTGATAGCAGCTCATGGCCGGGGGTGTAGGGCCCCCCAGCGGGGGTCAAGGGGGCAAAAGCCCCCTGAACCTATAGGGTTTTATACCTCTAAAATGTTATTGGCAAGCCCTATTTTAACCAATTTTGAGTGGTTGTATAACATTGAAAAGGTTAGAAACACATTAGTATTTGATGGTCATGTAGCATTTACTCTGTTCTTCTTTAATCCAGTGAAGCAGGCAGTTTTTCTGTCGAGTTTTTTTTTTTTTGCGTGTTTGAGTGGGATTGCATTACTTTTAAAAACAATAACAAAAATTAATTAATAATTTTTAATTAATTGTCTTGTTTGAACATGAGTTGAATGAGGCTCCTCTCTCCTCCTCCCCTCTCTCTCTCATGAGCGTTCTCTCCTGCTCCTCCTCCTCCTCACTCTCGCCATTCCTTCAAGCTTTTTGGTAATGGGAACCTTTAAACTGTAAAATAAACCGTAAACGTCTGAATGTATCAGCATCTACAAACACTGACACTCAGGATTATTTTAATGAAACATTTTAATCAAGTTTTATTCAAGTTTTTTCCTTTAAGTCAGAGCCGATTGAGACGCTGTGCTACACAAATAGAGACCGGACCCGCCAATTTTATTTATTTATTTTCTTTCTTTTTCTTCCTTGCTGGGATGTTCAGAGCAGACAATGAAATTTGTGTTTTCAAGGAAGATTTTTACGGCACAGCTTAAACCAGTACCTGGGAATGTTTGCAGCATGGTGCATTTTATGCAGGAAGTCCTCCAAACTCTGCACAATATCAGTAGAGAATAGTCACATTTCCATTTTGATAAGCAGAGGTTGGACCTTGGTGTATATCACAAACATTAACGTAATCTGAGAATACAAGTAAGAGTACACTGCGAGTTTAGTGTATATAATATACACCATTGACATATGTAGCAAATTTGCATGAGATTAATTTCTGCAAACTGTAAAACCACTCTGGATAAGTGGTAGTCTTATCAATCACGCTGCAAATCCATGTGTTCAAATTAGCCAGAAAATGCAGCAGTACAGCATAGAAATGGCTAGTGGAAATTTAGGCTCTACCTTCTTTGGCTAGAAAACAGCCATGAAAAATAGATTTATTTTTATTTATTTATTTATTTTTTACCATTGTGACTGTTGTCTGGTTCAGAAAGCTCACTTTTCTCTTCCAACCGGATGGCCACATGAAAAAAAAAAACTTTGAATTTTACAAAAAAAAATTAAGCAACAACACATGGAGTAACTTTGGATGATACAAATCATGGAGAAAAAAAGAAAAAGTAAACGGATGGTGAGTCCGCATAAATTTTGATGTACCTATTAATATATTAACATGGTCCACGTGAGGTGTTTTTGTCTGCCCTGATGACAGCTTAATTGATGCTAGAGTTTGTTGCCCTAACAATAATCACGATTACTTATGAGCTGTGGTGGTTAGACGGGTGATGCTGTGATGTAATCCTTTCAGGAACATTCTGTATACTCAGATTAGTTGTGAGAACACATCTGTGTCTTATCTTGGAATAAAACAAGTTTACCTGTATTCACTGGCTGTGTTTAGTTAAGTTTGTTCATGTTCTCCAGTTATATTAAAAACAAAACAAAAAATCAAAAATATAATTCTTACTCTTTAATTTGTCTTGTTGGCCCAGATTTGCTCCTACAACCTCATATTTTATAAAAAATTATGTTGGGAGGCCCTCTCCGCAACTTACCCACATACCACTGTTGGGGGCGGCATGGCCCTTTGGGACATTTCAGGTTTTTCCATCATTACCTATTGGCACCCCTGCAGGCTAGTTTAAAGAAAAAAATGTGACTGATACTTGTGGGGGGGGGGGTGATATATTTATTTTCTAAAACATAACTTGAATTGTGAAAAGGTGCTTATTGCGGGCACCTGAATGACCGGAAATTGGATATGAAGACTGGGAGAATTTAATTTGGCTCATGACCGAAAGAACGAGATTGCGAGTACAAGCGGCCGAGATGAGTTTCCTCCGCAGGGTGGTTGGGCGCTCCCTTAGAGGGTGAGGAGCTCGGTCACTCGGGAGGAGCACGGAGTCGAGCCGCTGCTCCGCCACGTCGAAAGGAGTCAGTTGAGGTGGCTCGGGCATCTTTTCCGGATGCCCCCCTGGACGCCTCGCTGGAGAGGTGTCCCGGGCACATCCGATTGGGAGGAGGTCCCAGGGAAGACCCAGGACACGCTGGAGGGACTACATCTCTCAGCTAACTTGGGAACACCTTGGGGTTCCCCCGGAGGAGCTGGGGGAGGTGTGTGTGGATCGGGAGGTCTGGGTGGCTTTGCTTGAGCTGCTGCCCCCGCGACCCAACTCCGGATAAAGTGGAAGAAAATGGATGGATGGACTCAAAAAATAGTAAGGTACAGGAAGTATTTGGAGAAGTTGCTGGTGAAGACTACAGCAGTTCAGTTATATTCCTGTGCACTAATTGCAATGCCATTTTGCAGGTCTGTCATAATTTTGTCTTTAATACTCATGATACAAATCAAGGTGGGTTGGAGTGAAGCATTGGACAAGTGTGGGTCCCCCATCGCTGCCACCATTCAAGTCTATGCTCGTTAGCGAACCAGCAACATGGCTGTATATTTACAAAAGGTATCTATGCTCTGCTTCGCTTCAAATGTGCTTTTTACTTTTCACCAAATTAAATATTTGTTCCATTGAAAGAATGTAAAAACACATTGTTTTATATAATGGCTAAAATAGATCCTTGTCATTTGACATTATTCATTTACAGAAAAGGGACTTACATTTTGGTGTGCATCACTGGTGCTTTATCAGTAGTCCAGCACAAACTTTAAATAGAAGTCCAAAATTGTTCTCAGTCAACTTGAAAAAACTGATGTAGTCACTGATACTTCTAAAAAAAAAAAAAAAAAAATTCTGCACTTCCTCAGTACACCAAAAAAATGTCAGAAATTTGTCCAGGTTTTCATCTTAACAGCTCTTCATGCCTCCAGACGGGTTCTTGTGTAGTGGATGTTTGTGTGTGTGCTAGAAGACTTAGCACCATCCATTAGCTCATTGAAATCATCGTCCGCCAGCAAAATAAACTGTCATGTTTAACTAAACGACACCACCACTATTTTGTGTGTGTGTGTGTGTGTGTGGAGGGGGTTGCAGCATGCAATGGTACAAAACGTATGGAACCAAATTTGCACACTAAATGCAACGCAACACAAATGGGACAAATAAGCCATGTCACATGACATACAAAGCACCAATCAAATGACAAGGATCCACTCAGCCGTTATGAGATCTAATGATGGATCAGGTGGGCAGGATCCAGTTTGAAGGTCTCATTTCAAAGATTGTGTTGCTATTTTATTTATTTATTTTTTAACATTTGCACACAACGGGTCTATGGAGCAGGACTTCTATCAGCTAAAATTTACACACTCTCACAAGTTGAGCCGATAATTTGACAGATTGAGTGTGCTTTTCCACATGCGTAAGGGTGACGGCCAAGCAGTTAAGTGCACTTGTTGCCCATGCGGAAGGTTCCCAGCTCAAAAACACCTCTGCTCGTTCTCCATGTAGTATATGAAGTTGTGTCAGGGAGGGCAACCAGTGTAAAACTTGTGCTGAATTAACATGCAGAGACCCAGAGTAAAAACAAGGGAGCAGCTGAAGGGGCTTACGAAAGGGGGGGTAATGTGGATGAATGCATTTTTAACATCTAAAATACAGCAATCTTTGATACGTGTTGTTCAGTCTGGACCGGAAACCTTTATAGGCTGCAGCACAAGGCAGGTAATGAATGACAAACCTGATTTTTATAAAAGACAACCAAAAAAAAATTACATGTTGAGTACTTACCCATTATAGAAGTGCAAAAATCATAGGGGGGGGGGGGGGGGGGATCAATGTGCAACATAATGTAATGCAAAAGATCTGCACCCAGTGTTTTAGAGTTTAAGAAAGGGGAGAAAAGAGACTGCATCTGCACGATGATGGTTTGAGATGTTCCGGTGATCAGCTGCGGTGGACCAGGATGAATGTCAACGTGACCTGAAGGTTTTCTGTGACAGAGAAAATAGCTTGTCAGTGTGTTCAACATAAATGTCTTTGAATATGAACGAATTGATAACAAACCACCATGAACTCACTTTAAATATGTGCTCTGTTTTTGGTTTACTTTATAGTATGTTGTTGCATGTTCAGTGAATCCAAAGTTGAGGGAAAACTACTCTCCCCCCCCCCCCCCCTTCTTTTCCTGTATGGTCAGTGGTATTTTCTTGATCCAGTCGGAGCTGATGTGTAAATGTTGGGTGCCTGAGCTGTCCTCTGGTCTTGGGTGGTCATGTTTGTCTTGGCAGCGGCGTAATGTCAGCCAAAATATTTCATCTTATTTTGCAAAGCTTGCAAAATAAAATTTGATGGAAGCATCTTGTGTCGTATATGCTCAATTTGGCAAAAGTTTTTTAGTCTGCCTGGTAGGATATTAACCGAACATCACAACAAACAGTTGTCTCTGTCGACATTCCAGGGAGAGGGAGAGGTCGTGAACTCTTGTAGATGATTATCCCAAAGACGGTAATATCAAAGGAATAATAATTCATATGCACTTACCAGCATTTAGCCCGAGTCTCTTATCTTAATTATGGGCCTTAACCAGCAGGGCCTGCTGTGGTGACAAGACATATACCACTGTAAGTGACACAGCAAAGCAAAATTATATGATGCATAATGGGCAACAAATTTTTTATTTATTTTAACTGGTTGAGTTCTTGCATTTAATTAATTGCAGACTGATTTAAGAACCTTTCTGCTTGTTTTTAATAAAGTCACTGTTATGTAAGTGTTACTACCTACATACAAAGTATTCACAATTCAATAACGTAAGATGAGTTGTCATCTTCTCCCCCTCCAAGACACACATTTCTGGTCAATCTCAGAGCTGCCACATCTTAATGCATCTCATCCAACAGCTGGGGCTGATCAAGATTATACACACACACACACCAATGAACTAAACTTGGATTTATTTAACATTAAAAGGCAGACTTTATAAAGTTATGTTTTTATTGGGGGGGTCTTTTTATTTTAATTTAAGTTTGAGGGCATATGTGTAGTAAAACTGGCATTTGATCTTTTGGTTATGAGAGTTTGCTTCAAATTGTTCACTTGTATCTAATAGAAACAAAAATGTTTAGAGAACGTAATTGGATCCTCCTACCCCATCAAACTTACTACTGGAACATTGGTTGACAAACTGGTAAACATTTTTTAAGTTGATTTTAAAAAAAATTAAGTCCTGCGTGAGAAAGAAATGACTGAGGATATAAAGGAACTGGATTTGGTTTGGAAGAAAAGTCTGAATTTTGACTTGATATCCAGATAATTGTATTATACCATCTATAAACTTCACACTTTCTTCTCTTGTGTGTTTCAGCTTTCTGCAGCCGTGGAGAAACACATGAATAAATCTGAAGAAGCTGCCGATCGACCTCTTCATCTCTGCACAGACAGTTACTTGTCCAAGTTTGTCTGACCGCTCAGTAAGCCGCTGACTGTGACCCAGAAGTTAAGAGGAATGTGACTTTGGGGGATTTTTGACTGCAGTTCTGGTGATGCTGTAGCAGCACGGAATGGTTTGTGGGTACACTGAGATGCAGGCCGTACTGTGCTGCAGCAGTGACGCCCGGACATACAACCGAACGTCTGCCAACCCTCTGAGTTAACAAATAATCAGCAAGTGTGTTGTGTGGGGTTTTTTTTTGTTTGTTTTCCAGGGTGGGGGGGGGGTGTCTTCTCTCTTCCTACAGGTCACTTTACTGTAGCAGCACGTAAATATTGGAGTTAGAGTCTAGCTGAAACCTCCAGTATTGCCCGTGCTGCTGAAGCAAAACTGACCATTTACACTCTGGCACTCTTTTTTGTTTTTCAATTAATAATAATAACCAGATTCACTGTTCTGGCTGAATACTTGTTGAAGAAATAAATGATTACACTGGCTTTTGTCTCCTGTGTTTTGAACTTTAACCTATTCTTTATTTGGGAAAACTGCAGATTTTTTTTTTTAGTTTGCGTGGTGCTGCAGCCTGTTTGACATGAGCTGTGGATTAAATTTCCACGTATATTAGGTCGATGCAAACACTAAAGTTATGCAAGCATGAAGCGCTAAATGTAATCCCTTTCACTGGTTTCATTGTGACTTTTATTTCTGTGAATTTAAGGCTGTGGGTTCACTGATCAGTCTCATGGTTCTGGCCTGGATTAATTTTTGCGCAACATGCAGTCTGGCACGCAAAGACCTACTTAAAACGCGCGCAATCTGCTTAGGCCTTTTTTTTTTTTTTTTAAGGGGAAATGCCGCTACCGTCAAATTATTTAAAACTGAGGGGAGAAAAGAGGCGACGTGAAGTGACTAATTTTATCTGCGACGCTAAAAGTACAAATGCGCACACTGATTTTAAAGGCCTGAAAACGTTCTTGAAGATTTAACTTGCTTTGGCTTTGCGGGGCCTTTTATATTTTCGTTAAATTTGCGCAACTTAAAGCTTTATTTTCCACTAATTTTGCCCAACAATTTTTTTTTTGCAGTTAATAATTATACATATTTGTGGTAACCGTCGGGCCTTCCTACTTCAACTTAGAATGTTTTTTTTTATATATATATATATTCATTAATTTTATAAATCCGTGAATGCCGCTGTTAAAAATGCACCAGAATATGGATATACATACAATTTATAATCGGCAATTTAGAGAAGTGTTTTTTGTATTTTTATTAATAGCTCACTGGTATGCAGTTTATATGACGCGCGGCCTTTGTTTTGTTAGAATCTTAAAACCTGCAGATAACTTGCAGATTTTGATATTTTGTCACCATCTTGAACAATTTTTTTTTCTTGCATAATAAAGCTGCATTATTTATTAAAACAAAAGTGAATATGGAAATTAAAATAAATCTGGTTGTATCTGCCGGTACATAAATATACATAAATATGCGCATTTACTTGGAAATTTAGTTTTAAATTACATAATCACATAAAAGTGCGATGTAGATTTGTCTAAGAAAACAGCTCAAACATTTAACTGCGCTTAATTTTTTTTTTTTATGACCGGCGTTTGCGAGTTGGACATTAATGCACAGTGGCGCTTCTATTTATTGTGTATGTATGTGTGTATATATGTATATGTATACATATATGTATATGTAGCGTGCGCACTCATGCAGTGAGCGCTGACATCGTAAATTCAGTTATTTTGGAAAATATTTGATGCGTGTCTAAAAGCTTATCTACAAACGATCAATGCAAAAGTTTTTTTTTTTTTTTTATTTCGGCCATGTAAATCTATTTTAATGAAATTCATTTGCAACAATGAGGCAAAATTCAAATCTGAACTGTTTGCAATCAGCGCCCACTTCGTGCAAGAATGGGCTCAACACACGTTCAAATGAATCTTTCCTGGTGTCACTTTCCCAGTATTCATCAATAAACCTCGATGTTAGTCAGTGAGGGAGGAAACAGCCGTGAAGTCTCGTGTGCGTGTGGCTGCGCACGCGGCGCTGTGCTCCTGCAGCCTGCCGTTACGTAACGCGTGTAACCTTGAAGAGGCTGCAGCATCACCGTGCAGGAAAACAGGCCCACGTCAAGATGCCTTACCTCTGTGCAGGAAAACAAAACACTACAGTGGCTCTCACATTCGTGTTTTATTTGACAGCCCTAACTGATCACATGGAGGTAAAAAAAAAAATTCAGCAAAAGAAATCCATTTCAAAATATATTAGAAATTATTGCTGTTTTAACCAAGTCAACCCCGAGCTCCAAAAATGTTGCCAATGTGACTTTTTTTTAACACATTGGAGTGCGTAAAATCCTCGGGGATCAAAGTGTGCATGGGGCGCACACGCGCCACAGGCTGGTAATTAAAATACCCTGAAACTGCCAATAAAATCGACAGCTGAGAGAACAGAGCTGTTGATGTATTCATGGCCTGCACCCACGAAGGTTTTATACATCTCTTGACAGTAGAGGAAAGTGTGAGTCAGATGCGTGTAAACTTCACTGAAAAATTTCTTCTCAGAGTGTAGATATGATTCAGGAATGACAGCCTGATGGATCCAAATTAACGCACAGCACAGCAGAACTCCGAGCAGTGCCATTAGTGTGCGAGCTGCGCGGGAACACTCCGCTCTGTGTGGAACAGAGATCTTGTCCACATCTCTGAGTCTGACCGAGTCCCATTTTTGGACATCGAAATTACGCACGAAGGCACCGGCGTCTTTCCGAGTGGGCATCGGGGTTTCCCGAAGGACACGCACCCTCTCCCGAAACTCCTGCATCTGCAGGAGGAAGCACTGGGGGTCGGTGACGCTCCTGAGGCACTCCGCAGCGCAAAGCGCGCGCGTCTGCTCCTCCAGCGCCGCGCTCAGCTGCGTGATCTCCGGGTCGAACTCTTCCATCACTGCCTGCTTGCGCGTCTCCAAATCGGAGAGGACCTCGCTCTTTTTGCTCTCCAGGGCACCGACCAGACTGTCGAAGTACTGCGTTACTTTCTCCGCGTCACCGGACGCGCGCTGCAGCGCTGCGTTTTTGCCGCTTTGCAGCGTCTCCACGCATGAGTGGATCTTCGCGCTGTCCCAGGTCTCCACCACCCGATGTAACTCTCCAAACTCCGCCTTCTCCTTCTCGAATGCATCCTCCAATGAGCAAAACTCGTGGCTTTTGTGGTCGTCGCTCGTTGCGCAAATCCCGCAAATGAGTTTCAAATCTGTGGCGCAAAACATGTTAAGTGGCTGTCCGCTGTGTTGTTTGCAACTCGGTAATCTGGGCAAGGATCTTATTTTACTGTACTTCTCCACGATTCTGCGCATGGAATAGTTGATCTGCAGGCTGTCTGCGCCGTTCTGAGGCGTCTCTTTGCGGCAGGTTGGACATCTTAAAGGTGTTCTGAAATGCGGAGCTCTGTTGGCCTCTATAACATCCTGCAAACATTTCCTGCAGAAGGTGTGCGAGCACAGCAGGACCCGCGGGTCGTCGAAGAGGTCGCAGCAGACTGGACACGTCAAATCCTCTTCCAGCCGCTCCATCGCGTCCTGTAAGAACATGATCCAGACGTCAAAAACATCAAATGAGAACTTTAGAATTACACGCACCCGCAAACAGAAGGATTGCACGGGGACTATATGAATGACGCACGAACATGCAGCATCTGAAAAGGATACAGAGCAGTCCCGCTCTGGGCGCTCAATCCCGAAAGTGAAACTGACTTGCAGCTCCATGTATCCAAACAAAGAAATGGAAAAAGGCTCATTTTGAGGGTCTCCGTTTTATGTGATGCGCTAAAACGCGATTAAACCCACGTCGACTACCGCAGAGAACTTTTCAGTCTGCAAAACCCTTTTTTTTTTGTCAGTTTTCTGTTGCTGAATAACAAGGAGAGACGGTTCGGCGAGATAAATCCTGCAAAAATCACCGCCGCGTCATCGAGCCACAGCGACAAATTACGCACGGACGTGCCTCCGTATCCGCGGGAAGATGAGCCGTGACAGATTTTTGCAAGCGCACAGTAACATGCAACTACTGGAGCAAAGAAGAATCACTCACTCACCAGCTGCTGAGACGCACAGTGCAACGCAATCATGGCGCTTGTTGCTGTGCAGACTTCGCCCCTTTCCGGTTAAACACTTAACCGTTTCAGTGCCGCAGCGCAAGTTAAAGACGCGATCGTTCGGATTCATTAGCGCACCGAAAAATCAGGTGAAAATCAAATATGCGAGCTTCTGATGACTGTTGTTTCACTGGCAGTCTTACTCAAAAGACTGGCCGTTTTGCGTTTTTGTCAGCGTTGGGTAATTTGCAGAGGATCCCTGTCTGGTGGATGGGGGAGGGGCTGTTGCTATGCAAAACATTACAGCGTGAAAAACTGTCAACTGCGCTTCTGTCTTTGCGTCACGAGATCGTGTGCTGCCCCACTTCATCTGCTTGTTTGGGTCTTTGCGTCTGCCACAAATACACACACACACATATAATCTTCAGAATCACCTCAACTGGACTGTGAAAGTATTGCACTCAGAGTGCATACCTTGGCCAGAGTTAACATCTCAGGGTACAGCGTTGCGTGCGGCACTTTGCTCGTGACGTGCAAAAAAAAAAAAAGCATAAAAAAAAAATCCAGATTTGTTGGACTTTGATCGTGCAAACCCACTAATCTTTACAGTAGTGACCGTGCTCACAATAAAGGAGATGATTAAGCAATAAGTGTGTAAATCGTGCTATAATTTGAGCAACATTTGTCTGTTTGTTCCCCTTCGCCTGCCAGGTCCTATATCAGATTTCCACCATCTGATATGTGCTTGAAAGTTGACCCCAGAATTTTCCTTAAGGAGTTTGTTTGGGCAAAGGTCAAAATATTATTTCTTTCCACTTCACCACTTCAGTGTCCACCAAAATTGTCACATATGGAAGTGGGTTCCAGAATTGCCCCGCAAGGTCAAATTTACCAAAAGGCAATCATCATTGTTTGTTGGCTTACTTGTCCCACCTCATTTTTACTAGGGGAGCTACAACCACTACCTTTGCCGCCCCCCCCAGGACTTAACCAAACCAACTTTTTTAGGTTCCTTAGATGACCCCAAAACACAATCAGGATGTTCCCAAAAATAAAAACTGGCCTCAAGCCAGTTATCCAAGATGGCCTCCAAAATAGGGTTTTTCACTAAAACACCTTTAAACAACATATGAACAACTTAAATATCACACAGGTTCAATGATAAGGGTCTATTGGTGGCCATTTTGGATGCCATTTTGAATCTTAAACCCATGAATGAATTTAATTTAGGTACAAATGAATTTGCTGTGACCTGTAATGGTCTTCCCATTGAATTTTTGTGATATTTAAGTTGTTTATATGTTGTTTAAAGGTGTTTTAGTGGAAAAACCCTATTTTGGCAGCCATCTTGGATGCCATCTTGGATATGAACTGCACTGGCAGATCTAAGGGGAGTTTAGGGAGTTTGACCCCCCCCCCCCCCCCAGCGACACCAAAAATTAAACGGCTATGTTACAACTTGCCAGTCAAAAGCTTAAAGTATGCCATTCTGAGTACAGTGCTTGATCAAAATATAGGGGCAATGGCTACAAATGAGGCAAAACTATAGGGGAATACTAATCTTGTACAACCAACTTTACAGCAAATACATATTTATTAAAAGCAGATAAGGTTACCCATAGATAACACAAAGAATTTAGGCTCTAACTAGGGTTGCTACAATATACTGAATGTATCACAATTTGATACTTTTTGTGATTTGTATCATGACATTTTGACTGTAGTATTGTGAGAAGCTTAATATATAGTTTAGATGTTAAAATTCAGCAATGCTTAAATGTCTGTTTAAAAAAAAAAAAAAAATTACATCACAGTGGTTTCATGGTTGGCACTGATGCCTCACAGCAACAAGGTCGTGGGATCTGTGTGGAGTTTGCATGTTCTCCCTTTCTGTGGGTTTCCTCTGGTCACTCCGGTTTCTTCCCACAATCAAAATAAATAATGCTTATTTAAAGGTCTGCTTCTTCTCTGCTCTTCTTGACCAAGGCAGCGTCTGTACATCTGGAGTTGGTCCCCAGGTGCCGGACTGTGGCTGCCCACTGCTGCTAGTGGCTGGATTGTGTCTAACTGTAATTAGAATGGAGGCGGGCCGACCGGGCGGCATCGCGGGGGCGGCACGACCGTGCGGGAAAAAAAAAAACGGGGTGGGGGTTGTCCTGACGGGGGGGTTCATGGTTACGTTACGGCAGAGCGGCGCCCTCTCACTCATTCCCGCAGCTTCAGTGCTTTAAACAGTGTGGACGCAGAGTTCAGTAGCGACACAAAGCATGCAGCGAAACGAGACGAGTCATTGGATAAATGCTGGGCTTTGTCCCGCCCATCGGACGCTCAGCGTCTCTGGGGGTCTATTGGGCAGTGGGCTGGCCTCGGCTGGCCCGGACGCTCAGCTTCTGCATGATGATTGGATGATCTGTCTGAGGCTGAATCCCTTTTTGATTGACAGCGAAATGAGCGAATCAGCGATCTTTTGGTGTAAACATCAGTGGGAGCATTTTTTAATTTTCATTCCGTTCTGAGTTGAACCGGAGACTTTCCTAATCCTCTTAGCGGCATTTTCTTTGTTAAATCGACTAGCAACAAATCGAGCTTCTATTTCTGGTGTTTTTTTTTTGTAGCTGCTTGTGTTTGGAGACTGATTTCTATCACTCTTTCTGACTTCTATCGCAGTTTCTGTCCCTACCGAGCAGCGGGTGCTGCTGAGCTCCTCCACCGTCACTAAGCACTCACAGGCGGACACACTTCACACTAGCCTCGCGCCAGTCCCAGCTAGCGAGCTAGCTAAGTAGGAAGTTGCACATGATGGCAGACAATTTGAATGTTGTGGACCGGATTTTGGCGAAGCCATTTGATAGTCTTCCTTACGAAGAAGCCATGGCTGCTGTCATGGCTTCAGCTCTCAATAGTTTTGCAGGCCAAAGTTAAAGCAATTGCCCCCAGTGCAATGTTTGTGCATTGCTATGCACACAGACTGAATCTGGTTCTGTCTCAGGGGGCTAAATGCTTATGAGTGCAGAATATTTTTTGCATCACTCTGGGTTTGCCACATTTTTCTCAGAATCCACAAAGAGGGTGTCTTTTCTTGAGTCTGCAGGCTGCTCAAGGTTGCCCAGAAATAGTGATAGTGATGGTGAGCACTGTGGCAAACAATTATGATGCCTCCTGCAAACTTTTGAGATGATCATTGCAGATAAGTCCATGGATGATGACACATTAGACTGTGCCAATTTCTTTGTTTGTTACTGCAGTAGTCATTAAAACCGGAAATTTGTTCTTGAAAATAGCTGTTGTGAGTTAATTTGTGGGATTGTGGGTGTTCTGGATGAAGTTACTGTTTTCATGGGTGGTGGGGCGGAGGTGGTGGCCACGTTAGTGTGCGCGGGGGCACGCAGGGGTTTCGCCCAGGGAGTAAATCACTCTAGGACCACCACTGACAATAAAAGCTCTTCCTCTTCTTCAATTTGCAACTTTTTTAACATGAGGCAGTTAAATCAGGCAATTGAAGGGGAAATTAACACTGAGGATGTTGTCAAACGCTTCATTCAGGCTCACCCCAGGCACCTCTTCTGCACCCCTGTGTTATTTGAGAATCAGGAGGATAAATAATCTTGAACAATGAAGAATCAATAATCTCTCCAAATAATGTGCTATTTCCAGCTTTCTACCCCCCCCCCCCCCCCTTCTGAGCAAGCTAGATCCGCCCCTGAGTCTATGGGTTGAACTTGTATCAAACTTGTCTGCCAGCTGATAGACTTGTCATAGACTTGTCCCCAGTCTGTCAGACCTCCTCCTCAGTTGTTAGATTGTGACCATCAGTGTTGCCACAGTTACTTTGAAAAAGTAATCTAATTACTGATTACTCCTTTAAAAAGTAATTGATTTTAATGATTACTCAATTTTAAAAGTAACAAAGTTAGACTACGAGTTACTTTCAGCAGCTGACGAGAACAATCCCCCCGCCACCTCAACATGAAAATGATAACCAGTTTTGCCAATCAACACTTTATTGGAAGTGCATTAACAGTAACAAAGTAAACAATGTATGTCCTGACGTTAAGCTGAACTTAAACACTATTTTCTGAAAAAAAAAAAAAAAAAAAAAAGGTTTGGAAAACATGAAACAAAGACAGTCGTTCTTTTCTTCATATTTAACTGTTGCCAGCACTGTAATGGTAAAACTTACAATTTATAATCTACATTGTTTATAAATGTAACAATTAAATTCTACCATTTTTCTAACATTTAAATTTTCTCAGCATTTTAGTTGTTGAAATTATAAGTACAACCCCAATTCCAATGAAGTTGGGACGTTATGTAAAATGTAAATAAAAACAGAATACAATGACTTGCAAATCCTCAACCTATATTCAATTGAATACACCACAAAGACAATATATTTAATGTTCAAACTGATAAACTTTGTTTTTGTGCAAATATTTGCTTATTTTGAAATAGCTGGGACAGTTGCAACAAAAGACTGGGAAAGTTGATGAATGCTCAAAGAACACCTGTTTGGAACATTCCACAGGTGAACAGGTTAATTGGAAACAGGTGAGTGTCATGGTTGGGTATAAAAGGAGCATCCCCAAAAGGCTCAGCCGTTCTCAAGCAAAAATGGGCAGAGGATCACCACTTTGTGAACAACTGTGTGAAAAAATAATCCAACAGTTTAAGAACAATGTTTCTCAAGGTTCAATTGCAAGGAATTTTGGGATTCCATCATCTACAGTCCATAATATAATCAGAAGATTCAGAGAATCTTTCTATGCGTAAGCGACAAGGCCAAAAACCAACATTGAAAGCCTGTGACCTTCGATCCCTCAAGCGGCACTGCGTTAAAAACAGACATCATTGTGCGTCAGCTCAGGAACACAAAAACAATGAAGTTTATCAGTTTGAACATTAAATATATTGTCTTTGTGGTGTATTCAATTGAATATAGGTTGAAGGGGATTTGCAAATCATTGTATTCTGTTTTTATTTACATTTTACACAATTTCCCAACTTCATTGGAATTGGGGTTGTAGTAGTAGTAGTACGAAAAATGTCTTCAGAGGTGAACCTTTAATCTAGGGGTGTTGTGGGGGTCATGTCGCTCCCCCAACTCTCCCTTACCATCTGGATTCGCCCCTGGTTTGCTGTCTGACCAGGAAGAATGGATGTGTATTTCTGCAGAAAGCATGACCAGACGGACAGGTAAAAAAGTTTAATCAGCATTTTTTTTTTTAACATCACGTCGTACTCAGAAACAGACTTTAGGTGCATTTGGATGGAAAAAGAGCGTTAGTATTTGTTGTTAACGCATCACGGGTCTTCAGTTGTTTTTAGCGAGGACACACACAGAGCAGCACACAGTAAAAAAAAAAAAAGTAAAAATGTCTTTGTAAAGCTCTGCAGGTGTGCAGCCATCACCACACTTTGAGAGATGACAACTTTTTTCGACTCAGAGCTGCTGAACAAAACAGCAGCGAAACAGCTCGCAGCATCAAAGGGTAAAAGTGGGCAAAGTGGGCAGTTCAGTTCTGCCAAACCCCAACCTCCCCCTGCCCACGGGCCAGTTTCAATGCTGCAACCGATGTATTGCAGTTTACAGAAAACTCACTTACACTGACCAATATCTGCTCTTTGGCTCAAACCACCCCCTTGAACACAAGCTCGGGGTGATCAGGACTCTTCAACACAGAGCCCTACAGGTGCCCACAACTACAGAGGGAAGGGCTAAAGAACAACAACATGCCTGGAAAACCCTCACCGTATGTGGGTACCCACAATGGTCCCTGGATAAAGTGCAGAAGTCCCAAAGAACAAAGAGACCAGCCAGACAGGAGACAGAGCCAAGAAGAAGAGGAGTGTCTCTCCCTTTTTTAGCAGGAGTAGGGGAAAACCTACAGAGGATCTTCAGACAGCACAAAATCCCAGTTTACTTTAAACCTGTTAACACCTTGAGACAGAAATTAGTTCACCCTAAGGACAGGATCCCTAGTTACAAACATAGCAATGTAGTGTATTCTATCAGATGTCAGGAAAACTGTAACGAACACTACATAGGTGAGACTAAGCAGCCGTTGCACAAAAGGCTATACCAGCACCACAGAGAGGGCGCTGGTGGACCTCAGTCTGCAGTTCATCTCCACCTTAAAGACACTAACCACATGTGTGAGGACAAGGAAGTTAAAATCTTAGTCAGAGAGAAGAAATGGTTTGAGAGGGGAGTGAAGGAAGCTTTGTATGTGAAACAGTTGCAACCCAGCCTTAACCAGGGAGGGGGTCTGAGACATGCTTTGTCCCCTGTTTACAATGGGGTACTCAGATCTAAACACTTTCAGTCTTTGTTCATGGTAATGAGTCATTCACGTCGTCAGGAGAGGTGTCAGTCCCATTGTTAGGAGGGACAGCTGCCCTGTCATTAAGAGGGTGCTAACTAGAGCACAATAGATGCTAATTAGAGCAATTGTTAATCACTAGCCAATAGCAGTCTGCCTCTTGGTAGGAGGGGTCTGGTTAGGTTTAAAACCAGCTGGCTTCTGGCTTCTGTTATTCTTCTCTACAAGAGTCAAGACAGAGGTCAGACTACCAGATCAAGAATTTTATAGCTGAGGAAGCTTCTACGATTAGAAGCGAAACGTCTTCGTATCAAGCAACCCAGTCCAGTCGAAGATTCAAGCTTCTTTGCTATGGAAACCACCTGGACAACTGAGAGCCTTCACAGAAACATCCCAGGTGACCATCAGAGTGCGCTGTGAAAGCAGTGATGTAGCTCTTATGTGACAAAAGCTTTTAGTGTTCAAGTTGTTTGTCATGTGGTATTTGGTAAAGGACTCTTGCTTTAGTTTTCAAAATAATTTTCTCCTCCTACATTACCCTGCTTGGGCACTGCTCCACCATGATGACATAACCAGAGTCTGACTGAAAAAGAACCCGAGGGATGCGCCACCAAGCCGCTGTTGACGCGGCACAAAACCACCTCGGTGTTGGTCTCTCAGGACGGCTTTCAGATGGATTCCGGTTGCTTTTCTGTCATGTGAATATCCGAGGAATTGAGCTTGAGCTGGACAAGCCCCAACATGTCCTGCGAGGCTTCATCACGGCGTTTCTTTGCGCCGAGCGGCTGCACCACGACGCGCCGAACTCCTCCGCACGTCTGTCTTAATGTGCCGAAAAAGTGCTGATGTCCACGTCTTTTCACAATTCCTGTGTTAGTCAGAGGACATACCGGATCAAGACAGCATCCAGTTTAGAAATGAACGGCACATTTCACTGTTACAGGAGTTTTTGTCATGGAAAGAGGAACAAAGGCGGAGGAATTCCGCGCGTCACGGCAGAGCTGCGTGGCGAAAAGAAAGTCCGTGATGAAGCCTCACAGGACATGTTCTGGCATGTCCAGCTCATGCACAATCACAATCGGATATTCACACGACTGGAAAGCAACCGGAATCCGTCTGAAATCCACCTTTAAGCCGTCCTGTGAGACCAACAGCGAGGTGGTTTTGTCCCGCGTAATGAACGGCTCCGTGGCGCGTCCCTCGGCTTCTTTTTCCATGAAAAAAAGAACTCCTGTAACAGTGGAATGTGGCGGACAAAGTGCTGGTGTCCACATCTTCTGCCTTTTTGTGAAAGTCAGACGAGGTCCCGGATCAACAAAGCTTTCACATTGGAAATGATCTGGTTGTTTGTGCGGGGTGTCAGCCTGTCCATCGGCGCTGGGAGCGCGCTGCGCTCTCAGCAGTTGTGGGCCGTCCTTAAAGGGGCAGTAACACTCCTTAATCTGTTTAATCCCCATAAAATCGTCCCTGAAAGCCATATTAATTTTTCGAACGGTGTCCACCTGGAGGTCTCTTACAGTTTCTGGAAAAAAATTGATGCAGCAAAGATCCAATCGTTCAGACATTTATGGGTGATTCTTTAACTACGGGCACTATTGGCCTTGTAAATGTAATTTCCACCACACCATTGCCTTACAATATAAAGCACCTTGGGGCAACTGTTTGTTGTGATTTGGCGCTATATACATGTGCTCTGATGTCACTGTTTATCTCCATAGAAACTACCCAAACAATCTTTCATACAAACTGTTTAAAGGGACATTACAGTGTTGTGGTGGAAATTACGGCAATAGTGTGGGACAACTACATTTTGTTTAAAAAAATCACAACAGTTGTATGACATTGAATACCCCAATTATGTTTTGATTATTTTATTGAGATATTTTAAAACATTAGAAAAAACGTTTCTTTCCCATTCATTTTTATCATTGAAGATCAAAAGTCTGAGTGTGGGACAAGCACAAAACGGCAATATTTGCATATAATGATGCTGAAAAAAGGTGAAAAAGTTATCATGGACTACTAGAACAAATTTCTTAACACACTTTCATTGTAAAGATAACTATAAAAGTGTGAAATTTCCCCTTTTTTCTGTTTTTCATACAATATGATCAAAGGACATAAGTGCCCGTAGTCTAAGAATCACCCTTATTCGCAATAAAAAATAGACGAGAGGGGTAGACCACACCTCACTCAAAGCCTGCTCACAGGCGCATGAAGCAACCGACAGGCATGAAAAAACTCACGCATGCGCACGAGGGTTCAAGCTTGGCTGACGCAATCACACGTGATTCAAATCCATATGGTTTTTGAAAAAAATAAGGTCGGATACTTTTCTAACAGACCTCGTAAATAAAAAAAACTTATTTAACATCCCAGAGATGTGTCTGCAACCTGCTGAATGTGGCACCTGTCTTCATATGAGCGAATAAGTTAGAAATTGCAATGCAAAACATGATACCCACAATTTGTCCAAATATAGGGTAAAATGTACAACAGAACAGAAAAGCATAAGCTGAAATAAATCAAAAAAATAGAATGTGTGACTCTAGATGAAACCAAAACTCTTCCTTGGTGCTACAAATTAAGCACGGAAAACCTGAGCCACTGCTCTGAAACATATATGGAAACACTTGTGTTTTGAACATTGATCCTGAGTCCACACACATAACATACTGTGCTGCCACCTGCTGGACAGTTCAGGAATGTGCATCCATATCAACTTGCAAATATTATTCTTAAATGCTAAGTCAGTGCTGTGCTTGTAGTATCTAAGCACTATTAACATGAAGCAGTTACATGCAAAGTATTCATGCAGTGTTGGCATGCACAGATGACAGAAATTCAATATGAAGATGAGCTACCACAGCACTGCAAAACATAGGATAAAAATACAGTTTAAAAAAAATAATCTTCAGCTGCATATGAACAGAAGTTCAATCACAATGACTTCATTTTCCAACCAGCTGAAATTAACTTCCCAGGAAGCTCTTCAATTATAAATGAGCATTAGCGATTCATGCATTATCAACTACAGAGATGTTAGTATTTCTTCCTCCCCCTAAAAAAAAAAAAAAAAAGACTCTGTTCAGTCGTGGTTATGTAACATTGATATCCAATAGTTACTTAGTCACGTGTGGAATTTTTTGACCTTGATTTTCTTCCCTTGTTTCCATGCCATCAGGAGCAAACCGCCTGTCTTAACCAGCGCTGTGATTGGATACAGGGGGAAGCGGGGCATCGGCAGCGCTGTCTTCTACCGCCGGGTGTCGCTGTTGCGTGAACAGATCCAGTCATTCTTAAAGCGTTGTTGACGTCTCTTCCGGATGAAAAATGGCTGCGATGTTTACGTGTTGTTTGGGCTGCTGCGGCGACGGAGGCTCGGGACATATTCCCCTCAAAGAAATGCCCACGGTTCAGCTTGACACTCACCACATGGGTAAGTGCTTTAATCCTCCCGGGTGGTGACGTACGGTTCACGCTCACCGTGGGTGTTTATTTGCGATGTTCGCGTTAGCTCAAGGCTAATTAGCTTGATCCCCAGGATGAAATCCAATGAGGCTTTTTAAAAAGCTATTTCTGCCCTGTTTTGTTAATTGAGAAAATGTACTGCTTCTTAGCCGAGGAAATGTGCAGGCTCTGCATTAAACAAAACATAACTGTTCACTTGTCGTCTCTGGGCTACAGATCAAGCTTATATTTGAGGTCAGAGGTCACCTATCGTGTGGACAGGTGTACCTGCTGCAGCCACTGTTGATTAATGAAGGCTGGTGTTGCCAAGCTATTGATTAAGCACACCTGACTTAGTTAATTAGCATCGGTTGGACTGGATAAGTGAAAGCTGCAGAACATATATATAGTATATATATATCATACATCATATACACTCAACAAAAATATAAACGCAACACTTTTGGTTTTGCTCCCATTTTGTATGAGATGAACTCAAAGATCTAAAACTTTTTCCACATACACAATATCACCATTCCCCTCAAATATTGTTCACAAACCAGTCTAAATCTGTGATAGTGAGCATTTCTCCTTTGCTGAGATAATCCATCCCACCTCACAGGTGTGCCATATCAAGATGCTGATTAGACACCATGATTAGTGCACAGCTGTGCCTTAGACCAGTGATTCTCAACCGGGGTGCCGCGGCACCCTAGGGTGCCGTGATCGATCGTCAGGGGTGCCGTGGGTATTTTTCATATTCGCGATTACCGTGAATTATTTATTTTATTCATAAAGCATAAAACGACTCAGAATCTGATGTCAAACGTGCTGCAGCCTCGCTCTCGTCTTAAGGCGGGACAATAACAAGGAGGCTGACGGCCGATTAAAACAGTGCCGTCTCCTTCAAAAGCCGTCTAAAATGCGGAGCTGTCGGTGTGTGTGTCTGTGCCTGTGTGTGCACGCGCGGAGTTAACAGGCTGCAGACTGCGAGGGAGGGGGTGAGGGAGGGGAGGGGGTGGGTGAGGGAGATTCCTGAATGCAGGTGCGACACGTTCAGAGGATTTTAAATGGAGTGAACGGAAACATGAAGCTGCCTTTACTTCTCTCTGAACTTTCTCTAAAGGTGTGATTCTGCCGTTACCGTCCTGTTCACACCATGTGCGCGTCGTATGCTGAATTTATGAGATCATGAGATGAAATAAATGGTCAAATATCTTTAAAAACATATTTAAAAAATCAATCAATCAATTTTTTTATATAGCGCCAAATCACAACAAACAGTTGCCCCAAGGCGCTTATGAGAATATATGAATGAACTGAGCCACACACAAAAAAAACAATGTTCAGACGCACAGATCACAAAAAGCAGGTGAGAACTCTGAACTTTAACAGCTGTTATTTTCCAAAGGTATTTATTTGTTCAGTCTTGAGCTTAATGTAGTGTTTAAGCACAAAACGTGACTGATGAGGAGAAACAATTTCAGAAATGCAACAGAAACAACCACAAATCAGAAAAAGTTGGGACTGTATGTAAAATGAAGATAAAAATAAAAATGTTGCACCATTCCGTTTCTCCACTCACAGAAGCCAAACGTTCTTCCAGAGTTGTGTAATTATACTACAATTATAGTAGAATATAAAGAAGGGGAAAAAAGAAAAAAAAAAATAGACAATATATTCGTCAATCGCAATTATTTGTCTGACAATTAATCGTCTCCAGAAATTCGTAATCGTGACAGCCCTACTTGAGATCAGAGCGCAAAATGCTTGAGGATTTTCGAAATGCGATGTTTTCTGTATCGATTTTCTATTGCGATAATTGGGTTTTGCGCAAAACCAGAGGTAATAGCATTATAATATTATTTTGCTTGGTGGTGTGCCGCAGGATTTTGTAAATATAAAAAGGGTGCCGCGGCTCAAAAAAGGTTGAAAAACACTGCCTTAGACTGCCCACAATAAAAGGCCACTCTGAAAGGTGCAGTTTTATCACACAGCACAATGCCACAGATGTCGCAAGATTTGAGGGAGCGTGCAGTTGGCATGCTGACAGCAGGAATGTCAACCAGAGCTGTTGCTCGTGTATTGAATGTTCATTTCTCTACCATAAGCCATCTCCAAAGGCGTTTCAGAGAATTTGGCAGTACATCCAACCAGCCTCACAACTGCAGACCACGTGTAACCACACCAGCCCAGGACCTCCACATCCAGCATGTTCACCTCCAAGATCGTCTGAGACCAGCCACTCAGACAGCTGCTGAAACAATCGGTTTGCATAACCAAAGAATTTCTGCACAAACTGTCAGAAACCGTCTCAGGGAAGCTCATCTGCATGCTCGTTGTCCTCATCGGGGTCTCAACCTGACTCCAGCTTGTCGTCGTTACCGACTTGAGTGGGCAAATGCTCACATTCGCTGGCGTTTGGCACATTGGAGAGGTGTTCTCTTCATGGATGAATCCTGGTTCACACTGTTTAGGGCAGATGGCAGACAGCGTGTGTGGCGTCGTGTGGGTGAGCGGCTTTCTGATGTCAATGTTGTGGATCGAGTGGCCCATGGTGGCGGTGGGGTTATGGTATGGGCAGGCATCTGTTATGGACGAAGAACACAGGTGCATTTTATTGATTGCATTTTGAATGCACAGAGATACCGTGACGAGATCCTGAGGCCCATTGTTGTGCCAACATCCAAGAACATCACCTCATGATGCAGCAGGATAATGCACGGCCCCATGTTGCAAGGATCTGTACACAATTCTTGGAAGCTGAAAATGTCCCAGTTCTTGCATGGCCGGCATACTCGCCGGACATGTCACCCATTGAGCATGTTTGGGATGCTCTGGACTGGCGTATACGACAGCGTGTACCAGTTCCTGCCAATATCCAGCAACTACGCACAGCCATTGAAGAGGAGTGGACCAACATTCCACAGGCCACAATTGACAACCTGATCAACTCTATGCGAAGGAGATGTGTTGCACTGCATGAGACAAATGGTGGTCACACCAGATACTGACTGGTATCCCCCCCAATGAAACAAAACTGCACCTTTCAGAGTGGCCTTTTATTGTGGGCAGTCTAAGGCACACCTGTGCACTAATCATGGTGTCTAATCAGCATCTTGGTATGGCACACCTGTGAGGTGGGATGGATTATCTCAGCAAAGGAGAAGTGCTCACTATTACAGATTTAGACTGGTTTGTGAACAATATTTGAGGGAAATGGTGATATTGTGTATGTGGAAAAAGTTTTAGATCTTTGAGTTCATCTTATACAAAATGGGAGCAAAACGAAAAGTGTTGCGTTTATATTTTTGTTGAGTGTGTGTGTATATATATATATATATGATAGATAAAATCAACTCAAAAAGTGCCACTCCTGGTGTTGCCATGTCCTTCCTTGCTAACCCACAAATGGGTAAAGATGTACAACATGGTGAAACCCTGTGTGATGTGGGCAGGGCAACTAAGCCTAAGCATAGCTGTATCTCAAGCGTTACCAAGCAAGCTAAAGCTAAGAGGCTACCTTTGGTTTTGGTGTTTATAACCCTGTATATTTTTGGGATTAGGTGGGGGTTTTCGTGATGGGTGGTTTAGTTTAGGGTATTAAAATAATTATGACTGCTTATTTCCTCAGTAACTGTGGATTAACTGGACCTAATGCCATCATGTTACCTGTAGCTGCTAAAAGTGCTAACATACAAAACTAAACAGGCAAATTTCATTCAGTGGAAATACAGTGGAAATACTGAAGCACAGACTTATTAGATGATCCATTACAACAGTTAATGACACAACAAGCCTTATTATTACAGATGTTAGTAATAAAATGATCAGAAGGACAGACACTGTATCCACAACAGCTAGCTGTGTCTGCGACCGGCGCTGACTCGGCTCAGCGGCACACACTACCTATAGAGGGTTTTCAATCACATGACCGATTTGCTGCAGGACAGGTGCGGTCTCCATTCTGGATTACAAGGAGGCTGGCACGTGATAGAAAAATCCGTATCTTATACCAGATGGTGAATTAAGTGTTAATGTAACAAACTGGCCGACAGTGTCACACTGCGATATTGTGAACTAGGAAGCTGCCGACCAGGTCAGCCTCGCCGGCCTCCTGCAGAGCATCACAGCGGAGCTCTGAAAGCGGAGGTCGTCTTGAAGTCCTGAGCGATTTCTCTCACCAGGCGCTAGAAGGGTAGCATGCGGATCAGCAGCTCATTGCTCGAGGACCACAATGTAAATAAGCATCCGTATTGGAAGCGTTCTTGTGTTATCCTCAGCGGTATTTTTATGTATTCTTATATAATTTTATTGCCGAATGAAATTATAATATATAATAATATTATAATAAAACAGTGGATTTCTGGTAGCGGCGGATCTCTCTCAGCGCCACGGTGCCGTGAGGCTTCTTCACATCGACGTTGAAGCTTCTGCAATTGTTCACCAAATGTACGTAGCGTATCACAGCGGCCACCGTGTCATAATCCAGATTGGCCGCGGGACACAAAATGACGTGACCGATACATCACATGAAAACCCTCTATTACTCAAAGTGACTGTACTCCTAATTATGCATAATGTTATGGCTTAAAACATCTTAAACTAGTGACATATTTAAAATAATAATAATAATTCACCCCAGTGCACTTGTCACGAAGGGGGAAACTAGCTATAGAGACCAAAACCAGTTTTTGTACCGAGCTGGAAACATTTTTATTTCTACTGAAAAGTTGGACATTTTAATGTGGGCTATTATGGGAACGTGCTGCTTTTTTTTTTGTTTTTTTTTTTTTTTGTTTGTTTGTTTTTGGAGCCAGTCTCAAGTGACCATTCAGGAAACTACAGCTTTTTACATTTTTGAATATACTTCATTTTTGGCAGCTGGGGGTTGGGACTAGGTTACTTTGGGTGATGTTATGGTATGGAAGAAGTCAGACTTGCCTCATCCAGTTGAGTGCCGTGCCATAGCAACCAGCACAAAGGGTAAAATAAAGCCTTCTGCAGTATGTTTCCAAAACCATGTTTGTGACATTTCCATAAATAAATATTGTCAAAAACAGTTGTGTTGGCTGTCTTACGCATAGTATGCAAAGACATATCTTTTGTGTGTGTGTGTGTGTGTGTGTGTGTGTGTGTGTGTGTGTGTGTGTGTGTGTGTGTGTGTGTGTGTGTGTGTGTGTGTGTGTGTGTGTGTGTGTGTGTGTGTGTGTGTGTGTGAGATATATATATCCACTAATCTCCAGCATTTCTGGAAGGGGACGCCATGCTTCTGAGGTCAAAATGAGGATTCTAAGAGGATCTTTGCAAAATTATTTTATCATAAGAGGTTTAGGATTAAGATAAGGGATAGGGTGTAATTTTTGTGAAAAGCACAAAAATTTAGGAAACTATTTGGACAATATTTCTGTTTTGGAACCATAACTTTGCACACATCCCAGAGACTTGCATACCAACAATACTGCTAACAGAGAAGGGCTCTCCTTTCACTTGAGAAATGGCTACAGGTGATTAGAAGAGCTGCTGCTCCAGCTAGCACTAAACTGTGGTGGCCCAGATCGGATTATCATTACGTTTGTTTCACATTTCATAGAAGGCACGTTGAATTTACAGCTTAATGGGAAAAGCATGCACTGTCCTGCTTTAAGGATCCGAGGCAACATGAACAACAGGGCACCCTGCTGTTTATTGTAAGTTGTTTTGTGGCCATTGCAAAATTTTGAAATAATTTGCACGTTTGTACAAATTTATGTTCATTATGTGTATGGATCAGAAAAGTAATGAAAGCATTTGTCTCACTTGCACATTTTTCCATAAAACTGCTTTTTCTTCATATATTGGTCATTAGTCATAATGTTTTCACATTATGCCACAAACAGATTAGAGACTAGGCTGCAACTGATGATGTTTTATAATTGATTAACCCATCAGTTATTCTTTCAGTTAATATGTTAATTTAGTGGGGGGTTTTTTAAGTCTTATTTTGGATTAGTCATTTATCCTTTAATTTAACAGTAAATCTTAACGGTATGTGCTAGCAATAATGTTCATTTTTGCATTCATATGTTTTGTCCTATAAATATTTATTTTTCCAAATTTTAATAAGTCTCAACATATAAAGAATATAAAGTGGCATAAATTAAAAAGGCAGTCATAAAAACAAGAAAATAAAAATTGTAACATTTAATAAAGCTGCAACTAACAATTATTTTCATTATCAATTAATCTGTTGATTATTTTCTGGATAAATCCTGTCTTTGTTCTTTCCATAAGATGCCACAAAATGGTGAAAAATATTGAGTGTTTCTCAAAGCCCGTGATAACATTCTCAAATGTCAGATATTCACTTTGCTGTTAGAGGAATAAAGAAAGCAGAAAATATTCACATTAAAGAAACTGAAATCAGAGAATTTGTATTTGTTTTGTTCTGACAGGCACCGACGTTGTCATTGTAAAGAGTGGACGGCGGATATGTGGCACCGGTGGTTGTCTGGCTAATGCCCCTCTGCATCAGAACAAAAGTTATTTTGAGTTCAAGATCCAGTCCACTGGTGAGCCTTGACTTTTCAGCTAATTGCTGTCTTCCTTTATTCCACTCTGTTCTGTCATAACGCATTTGTGTGGTGCCTTATAAATCTGTCATTTTCATTTGTTTAACATCATGTTCGTGTGGTCACGAGTTTACTGACGTCCACAAGGGATTTACAATCTTCAGTAGATTCAATGATGCTATCTTATCTGGCTGTGAAAGGGACAAACAAGGAGGTCGGTAATGTAGATAAGCAAATTTGTCGAAACAAATTCCAAGAAAACTGGTTGTATTTGTATCAGTTGGTATAGGCTTTGTGCCAGACCTCTGAAATTGAGAGTGTCATAACCACCTACGTACTGCCTGTAATTTACCAGGTATTTATCCCTGGTTAATATTTATGTATGATAGCCATCCCAGGTTGGTAGCTATAGCCAAGTAGGGGTCAATAAAGGATCACACAGGGGTCAAAATCTAAAAGTGCTACAATCGTATTTAGAAGAATACCATATTATTTGTTATATTATAGATTTCAAAAAGGTATATTTTGGACTACCTATGATAGAATGTTACAGAGTTATGAGGTAACAACAGTGCCAAGAAAAAACTAAAACGTGACAAAGGCAAATTTCAGTTTGTATAGGGGTTAAAAGTTAAATTTGCTCCAATTTTGGTAAAAACTGTTTGCACCGTCTTGCTTAGTTTCCATGTTGCTGGGTTAAATATATCAAGCCACTGAATACAATAGACGTTGACTTTGTTTGACCATTACTTTAGACTCTTAAAATTCAGCACAGTTAATACTATTCCACTTATTATTCCTGGTAGCTCAAACAATAATTTACTTGTCTAATTACTAAAGTTGAAATTTTGAACTCTGTACAAACAGAAATAGACCGTGTCCCCATTTTAGCTGTTTTTACTCCATAACATGCCTCAATGGATCATTCAAACTATACCTTTTTGGAATCCCTGTCATCACACAAATGATGTGGTGTATTTTTCAATATGACTGGAAAATTTTTAAATTTTGATCCCTCTCTGGCTATAGCTACCACACTGGAATGGCTGTCATCCTATCAAAGGTTTTGCTACCCTTGATGGTGGTGAGCAACCTGTCTGGCCTACTAACTAGTAATGTTAACCTCTTCCACAAGTTGGATCCTGTTGTTAAATCAACAGATATTTATTGCATTTTTGTTTAGGTGTATGGGGAGTAGGCGTGGCCACTCACAAAGTGAATCTTAATCAAGTACCTATGGGCAGAGACACAAACAGTCTTGTTCTGAGGCATGATGGGTCTGTTTACCATAATAATGAAGAGAAGAACCGTCTACCTGCAAACAGTCTTCCTCAGGAGGGAGACATTGTGGTAAGTAGTTTTATAAGCATCTAAATATATTTGGGAGACTTAAGTTGATGAATAGACAAAGACTTTAGGGACTGCTTTTTAATAAAGCAGGAGTATCTGATTATATCTACATGCCTCAAGTTGTTTGTTCCTTATTTTAATTTTTTTGTGCTTCTCAGGGTCTCACGTATGACCATGTGGAGCTGAATTTATATCTGAATGGGAAAAACATGCACTGTCCTGCCTCAGGGATCCGAGGGACAGTATACCCTGTTGTTTATGGTGAGTCCTTTTGTCATCTTGAAATAATGTTGCTTGTTTTTTTAGGAAATACCTATTCATCGTTTGGCTGAAAAAAGTAATGACAGCATTTCTCTCACTAGAGGGCAGCATTTACACACAAAAATTCTTTCTATGGCGTGTTGAAAGTAATGATTATACTTTTATCTTGTACGACAAACAGTTCACAAATGGTGGCCGTTAGTTTTAAGTATTTATTTGAATTTGAAAACAAAAAATTCTGATAGTTATCTTCTCTCATAATTTTCTTCTGCTTCTGGAGTTACACCATTGAAAACAAGTTGAACACATGAGCTGTTTATTTATTTTTTCCTCAATTCATAAATGACTCCAAACATTCCGACAACTTTTGATCTACAGAATCCACCTGATCCGTCACACTGTAATGGTTGATGCCTTCATTTTCGGGTTGTCATGATACTAGAATTTCAAATTCTATGCCAATATCTGGAAATACTTAATGCCATTTTTGATACCATGGGAAGGAAAATTACAAAAAGTAAGAGGCACATTTTTAAATAAAGGTTTGAATATACAAACTATAATACAGTATCAACGACAACACTGTTTTTAAGTTGACTGGCATCGAGCAAAACAAAAATACAGCAACATTAATGTATATGAGACATATTTTCTAATATATTTCATATAGGTAGTGCCAAAAAGGACGATATTTTTAGATTGTCTCAGCCAGGGTAGATAAATAAATAAATAACCCAAACAAACCCCAAAACAAGTTATGTTGTCATTATGGGGTGTTGTGAGTAGAATTTTGAGGGGAAAATAATTGACTCCATTTTGGAATAAGGCTGTAACATAACAAAATGTGGAAAAAGTGAAGCGCTGTGAATACTTTCCGGATGCACCGTACCTTGTTTTTGTTTTGGGCTATATTTTGGTTCACATTGACTGTGCTTACAGTTGTATTGTCATATGAGATCTGAAATTGGGATTCCTATCACAAACCTCTCAAGGCCAAACCTGATTTGTGACCACATTTGAAAATGATGAACTGGTAAATTTTTGATCTTTTGTGGGTGAGATTTTTGAGTTTTGTTTGTCAAACTCACTTTAATCAGTTTTCACCAAATGTAAGACTGAAGTCAGGTGTGACTCATAATCAAACATACTGAATTTTGTGCAATTCTGTCCACAAATACTTTTAATTTTTACATGTTTTTGTAAAAACAGGTCATGTGCCCCACATGACCTACTACTACCAAATATATCAGATAGCATCTGTTCATTCTCCTGTATCACTGTACAAACTTTTGTGTTTATCAGAGTTACTGTTACAGAAATATACATACCACCTGTTTTGACTGCTACCTGTAGCAGGTTTTCCTTCATTACTTTAACAGCTTTGCAATTTTAATAACTTCAGGTCTTGAGGGTGCAGAAATTGCACATTGAAATCAGTGTCTGTGATCTGTGAGTTTGAAAAAATAGGTTTTGCATATGTTGCAATTATGTGTAGCAACCAGAAATGGGTGTGGTCTATAACAGAAGATTCAGCACAAGGCATTGCTTCGCATCCGCTGCTTTCTGCATCGTAGGGCTTGGACCCGTAATTATGTTCAGATAATTGCCATGACGCTGGGACTGCTCAATCCGATGTCAATTTATAATGTGTCTATCTATCATCTGTCTCACTATTCGTTCATTTATTCATTTTCTGTGTCTCAGTGGCAGCAGACCAAGAAACTCTGGATATGTGTCTCTCTATGTACTTGTATGTTTGACTGGGTGTGGCATTCTGCAACATATCAGTCCATTTCAACCTATCTTCTTGAAAGTAGGAGAATAATCTGTTTTTCCAAAGACTATATATATATATATAATATATATATAGAATTTATTTATTTCTTTTTTTTTTTTTATTAGCCTACTGAACTTGATCAGACCTGTCAGTCACATATATCCAATTTTTGTGGGGGTGGCAGGTCCTCATAGGGCTCACAATCTCTTACAATAAAATATTGTATCCAGTCACAAAGGGAATTGTGATATTGAAGTTGCTGAATTGCATATATCAAATAATTAAAAATTTACTTTTGACCTAATGGAAGTGGTATCTTAGCTTCTCTTAGTTTATCTCACCTTAAAGGAGCCTGGGATGGTCGGGTACCACACAGCAAATGGAATTGGCTTAAAGAAGCGTGGTGTAATCAGTCAGACATCACGTTTGCTGCCGCCACACCCAAGACTGATAATCGGTAATACAACAGTGCTAAATCGCTGTGCCAATTGGCTTGGAGCTGTGGGGTTGCCTTGAAAACGCGTGTCTTTACAAAACAAGGACCAGTTTGCAGTTATGAAACAGACACTAACCCTAAAGTGTATATTGTGCCAAAACTGAGCTAATAAGATGACTGCTTCCAAAGATTTTAATAATGCCAAACACAGACTGCTTTTAACTCTGCTCAGTGAGACCTGGTGTTCACATTGTTACTTTGAACAACTGCAAGAAATACTTAACAGAATTAGAATGAGACCTGGTGTTCACATCGTTACTGTTAACAACTGCAAGAAATACTTAACAATTAGGAGTGCAGAACCCAGAAAGCCAGCTGTTTCTTATATTAATCTTTCAGAAAAATAAAGAGCCTGTTTAGGATTTTTGTTTTTTTTAAAGAGGAAATTATTTTAATACATTTGTACTCCCCGTGTATTTCACTCAACCAGACATTCATTTCTTTGTCTGTGTCCATAAACATCATAAAATATTCACCAGAATTACATGAAGTTTCTCAGTTTTGCACTTGAACCGAGTGAATTTGAAGCAGTTTTTGTGCATGTTACGCCTCATGTTTTCCATTTCTAACACCTGAACACCTACTGCTGACAACTCATGTTCTCCTGAATGCTCTTTACAAGAAAAGCATTTTACCATCACACCAGCAGCAGAGTCCATTTATACCACATCCATGAACATAGCCAGGAATAAGTGACGCATAGAGCCATTTTGTTTCAAAACTCAAGATGTTCCTCCGGAAAAAATAATTACAATCTGCTCCTAAATTTATCAATGGATGTAAAATGAAGTACATTCAGTTGATCGTATTTGAAAATACCTATAGAGGCAACAAGATTTTACCTCGTGTGATGGTTGTTGACTGATTAGGGAATTTACTCAGCAAGGCGGCCAACAAGTGTTTCTATTCTAGCCATCATTGTGACAAAGCTACACATGCATGTCTTGATTTTTGTTTTCTAAAGTCACTGATTAATTATTGGTCAATAATTAACCCTAGAGCAAAGTGATATTGGTTTTATTGGGGCAGATAAAAAAAAACTGGTATTGAAGAGTAAAAAACATTTCCGATGCTGATATATACATAAAAATGGCAGTGATTCATTCTGAAAATTTCATCATCACCGGTGTCACAGAGTCTCAGTGGTGCGGTAGTCTGAGCAATCCACGTTAGCAGTGATTAACAGATTATCACCTTGTTTCTGCTTAAAACTGCACTCAGTCATCATCTATCTCAGCAACAGATACCTAAAGCTTTTGTACAACAATTATTTCCACATAAATTCAGCATTATTTCATAATAAAAGACGAGGTAGCAATCACAACATGACACCAGCGCATCTGAGACTGACTCTGTCTGACTCTCTACTGAGCAAAGAGAATAATGTTATTATTAACCATCAGATGACAAAGTAAAACCTCTTAAATCATTCTAAAATCAGTTTTAAGCAGAAACGAGGAGATAATCTGTTAATCGCTGCTCACACTCCGACATGATGCATGTGCAGTGAAGTCGGTGGGGGGACTGATCAGACTGTGACACGGGATCGCATATGCGCAGACTAGTGTAGAGGATCACTCAGACTAGGGGAGTGCTCAGACCCCGACACTGAGAAATATATATATATATATAATGTGTACTGTGTGTGTAAAATTTTTGTATTATTCCTAGCATACAGCCTTCCCCTCTGTGAACAATTCTTCCATAAATACATAACATTGATGCCAGTAAATAGCAAGCCCATTTGTAATAAACAGCATACTTTTTTCTAAAGTACTAAAAACATGGCAAAATGACAGTAAGAATGTGTAAACATGTCTTATTTCAGCCAGCTCTCACACTTTGTTGTTGTTCTGATCCGCCTCGCTGTTTCACTCCGCCATTTTTATTGTGAAACGTGTAGTTTTGCGTGTTAGAGTTATGTAATGTTCTGTGTCTGTGATAACTTGCCCATTTGAGTTACTTGCCCTTACTTACTGAGTGACTATACTGTTCCTTCAAGAAGCCACAGAATGCCCCATTTTGAACTCAAATTTTCAAAAGCTCTGCAATGTTCCTAGAAAACACATTTCATAATCAAACCTTATGACAAAGAAATGTAATTAGTGCTTGATGTTTTACAGTTTAAACATGAACTTTATCAGTAACTACAAATATAGCCAACAAACCAATTATGTACATCATACTGCCTTCACTCAGATTGGCAGTCCCGATGTTACATTGTTCTGTATTTGCATAAAACAGACTTTTTGTATATTTTGGCCCCACCTAGCTGGCAGATTAGTGATCTCTTGTTGCTGTAAAATGACCATTCTGATTGAAAATGAATGACAGGTGGACGCTTTGTCTCTGTTTCTTGTTGCTAATGTGATCAAGGAACCTTGGAGGTTGCAGCCATGCTTGATAGCATTCTTAGCAATACCATTGGAGTGCTCTCTGCTGGACACACTATGAAATGCTACTGTTTCCAACAGCTAGTGTTTATTCTGTAAAATAAGTTTTAGTATTTGCAGAAATAATGCAGATACCAATATGTTCATGGAAGGCTCATATTGGCCAACCCGATATATTGATCACGGCTCTAATGAACCTTTTACAATAACTAGTATTTGTGAAAAGTATATGAGTGTGTGTACACATGACACTGAATCCTATTAAAACACACTGGAACAACAGTACACTTGGAAAAAAAAGCCACTCAGACTTTCTGTTGTTGCTACTTTCTAAACGTAGGGACTGTAGGAGACAGTACAGAACTGAATTGTGCAAGCTTAACACCAGCCATCAGACTAATTGTTACAAAATTAAAAAAAGGATACACAGGGGCACACACCAATTATGATATATTGAATTAAAAAAGCAATTATGTAATGGGTATATTTGCTACACTGTTGCTTTGTTTTAAACTATAATCAGGATCTCATGCTCCATCCTTGAAATTTGTTCATTGCATGAAATAATGATTGAGAATTGAATGTGATGATTTCACAATTGTGGCTCAGTAATAAAATATTACACAGGCAATTCTTGCCCTCATCTGTGTTGCTGAGTAGCTAGTTTCATCACAGTCCAGGAAGTCCTTGTGGAGTTCTTGCATAAATTTGGTTTCGGAAACTCCGCTCCCTGATGGCAATACTTAAGATAGAAGTGTCCCCAATGTCAAATATTAGATGATTTTGTTTACTTAGTTTTGCCTTGATAGTTGAATTGCTTGACAAAATAATGCACACACAAGGTTTTTGAGACTCTGCCCCCTGGTGGCAACAATGAGAATTGAAGCAGACCCGTGCCAAACATTTCTCAGTGTCAGTGAGGTGACCTTGTGTTCCAAATTTTACCTTTTTATACAAAGTCTTTGACCAAATATCGCATTCACAAGGTTTGTGGGACTTAGCCCCCCTACTGGCCACAATTTAAATTAGTTTTCTAACATCTACCGTGACAGAGTTGTTAGCAAAGTCAAAGTTTGACTTTGAGACACAGGCTACATCAGAATACTCACACTAAGGTCAAAAATGGTACGTCACAGTCCATAGGGTATCCAAATACTCAGGCATTTAGTAGTAGTCAGATGTAGCTGAATGATCTGCTTCATCCATAGTGTACAAACTGACTGCACTAACCCAGCTGCAGCTGGAGCCAGTGCTAAAACAGTGAGCAGTGGGGGGGAATCACTCTTTAAAAACCATTACAGAAATATTTTATTGTTAAAAAATAAATAAAATGTTGGAAATGTAACCTGGGGAATAGAATGAGTGCAGACTCTAATTGGTACGGGACTTACAGTTAAAGGTCAGTGGAATTACAAAAATAAGATGAACTGTGTTCAGGGAAGAGGGCTGCTAAACTGGACAGAGGATATTGTCAGGTGGTGGAAAGCACAGTTTGAAGCTCTCCGTCAAAGAGGTAGGAATGGAAGACTCGGGCGGACGTGGTGCCACCACCCAAGCGGAAGTCACAGAGTTAGTCAAAAGCTCCTCTGTGGCAAGTCGTCTGGAGCAGACAAGATTTGTCCTGAGATGCTGAAGTCTCAGGCTGAAGTCATGCTTGACACACTTATACAATTTTGCATGGAAGTTGGGGACAGTACCTCTGGATTGGCAAACTGCCGTGATGGTCCCCATCTTTTTAAAAAAAAAAGGGAACCTGAGAGTGTGTTTCAATAATAGAGGAATCACACTTTTCAGCCTCCCTGGGAAAGTCTATGTCAGGGTACAAGAGAGGAGACTTAGACCGTCAGTCGAAGCTCAGATTCAGGAGGAGCAATGCGGGTTCCATCCTGGTCTTGGAACGGTGACCAGCTCTCTACTCTTGCAAGGATTTCAATGGTCTTGGGAGTATATCTAAGAACCAATCTGCATGTGTTTTGTGGACTTGGAAAAGGCATATGACCAGGTCCCTTGCGGTATCCTATGAGAGTATGGGCTACCGGATTCACTGCAGTGTGTGATCTGGTCTCTGTTTGACCATAGTAGGAGCTGTGTCCACATTCTCTGCATTACCTCAGACCTGTTCCATGGGGGTGCTGGACTCTGCCAGGGCTGCCCCTTGTCATTAATCCTGTTTGTGATGTTCAGGGAAAGAATTTCAAGGAGCAGTCAGGGACAGTAAGGTGTCCAATTTGGTGAGCTCAAAGTTGCATCTCTGCTTTTTGCAGATGATGTGGTTCTGTTGGCTTCATCAGACAGTGGCCTCCAGTGTGCACTGAGCAAGTTTGAGGCAGTGTGAAGTGACTGGGATGAGAATTGACACCTCCAAATCTGAGACCATGGTCCTCTGTCAGAAAAGGGTGGATTGACCCCTCTGGGTTAGGGGGAGAGTTATTGCCCCAAGTATTGGAGTTTAAGTATATCTGGATCTTGTTCCTGAGTGGGGGTAATTTAGAGTTTGAGAACGATTGACTGATTGGGGCAGCTTCTGATGTTTTATGGACCCTTTACCCAACTGTCGTGGTGAAGAAGGAGCTGAGCCAGAAGGTGAGGCTGTCTGTACACCAGTCAATTTACACTCCTATCCTCACCTATGGTCATGAACTTTGGGTAATGACGAAAAGAATTAAGACTGAGGATACAAACGGCAGGTATGAGATTCCTCCGTTGGGTATTTGGGTTTACACTCCTGGACAGGGTGAGAATCTCGGTTATCCGGGAGGGACTCTGAGTAGAGCTGCTGCTTCTTTGAATCGAAAGGAGCCAACTGAGGTGGTTCGGGCATCTAGTGAAGATGCCCCTGGTTGTCTCCCTGGGGGGGGTTGTCTTACAGGCATGTTCAACTGGGAGGAGGCCCAGGGGAGACCCAGGACACGCTGGAGGAATTATATTACCCAGATGGCTTGGGAACACTTCTGGATTCCCTGAGAAGGGTTACAGGACTTTCCCAAGGATAGAGAAGTGTTGGATTACAATTGATTACAGTAGATTGGTTTACTGCCACCACACCCAGAACCTGATCAGCAGCATAAAATAAATGAGCTGAACTATAACCTATGGAGTTTCACTTTCATAAACAGTTTTCATCAAGATGCCACACACACATTGATTGCACGGACACACAAATGCACACAGAGAGCCGAGCTGTCTCCAGACCCGCTCTGCGTTTGTTAATTAACTGAACAAGCAGACACAGAACGTATACGGCGTTACTGTCAGATATTGTTGAAGAGTTGTTTGATTTGTTTCCTGTTTGAACAGGAATGCTATAAGCAGATGGAGTGGTTGGTATTTACAGTGCTTATTTTTAAGCTTGTGCTTTGTTGCATTTCTCTTCTGTTCTTCCAGTTGATGACAGCGCCATCTTAGACTGCCAGTTTACTGACTTCTATCACACACCTCCACAAGGATTCGAGAAGATCCTGTTTGAGCAGCAAATCTTCTGAAGCAGCACTTCAGAACCCCAGCCTGCAGTTAGCTTCTCCAGTGTGTTATTGCAGGCTGTGTGACACTACAGTGTGATCTTGATTGGATGATGTCGTTATGTGCATTTTGAATGCCTCTGTTTGGTTTTCCTGTGATTGCTCCGAATGTCCCGTGGATTCCTGATGGTGGGTCGATAAGACTGCTTAACGTTTAAAGCGAAACCATTTTCATCTACGTGTCCGTCTCATGTGGATTTTCATTTTTTCAGGATCACAAGCCATATTTTATTGACCAAACTTCATATTAGGTTTCTGATTTAGAAATTTGGACTGTATATGGTTTATCATACATTTAGTCATTTATTTGGTTCACAGAGTAATGTGACCCCCCCCCCCCCCCCATCATAATTGATACCTGGTTATGTCTTGCCTTATTTTATTTGCTGACACATATAGAAATGTATTGAACCTATATCTTCTACACCAGACTCTACAAATAAAAACAATGTACAACAAACAATATATAATTAAATGAAATGTCTCTTATTAACCACAGTTGCTGCCTGTTTTAAAAAAGAAATAAATATACTAGGGAGCCCCATTACATCATTCTCATTATTATTCCAAAGTTTTACAACATGGAAAAATTCACTCTTTTTTTTTTTTTTTTTTTTTTCCTCCTGAGTGACATTTCAGTATGAAAATGTTAGAAAGTGAAGTTACAATGATCGCCTCTGCCTTTGTTGGATTGATGCAGTAATTCCTGAAAAAGCCCCAGCCAAGTAATTGAGTGCAGAAATTAACATACTTTTCCAGTTCAGCATTTTTGTATTATAAATTCTTTTTTAATTTGTTTTTAATAGCTGCAGACCATAATTATGAAAACTAAAAAAAAATGCTTGATACATTTTAGTTTATGTAATGAGTCTAATTTATAAAATTACTTTCTGAAATAACACAAATACGTATTGAGCTTTTCCGTGATATTCTATATTTTTTTTTTTTTTTTAAAGATGAAGACTATAGGGCACATTTTGCATCATAACTCTTATTTCATAATGAAAAAAGAGATTTTCATACAAAACAGATTGAGGCTTGCATCTCCCATGTGCCTTCTGGCAGACTCCAGCCAAATTTTTAAGATCCTCCTCTGTATCACTTCGTGAAGCTGCTGATGCAAAACCTGCAAGATGCACATTTTCTTCAGTTGCAGCCACATATGTAAGCCAATAACCTTCAGGGTTGTGTTGGTGGCTTTTCTCACTAGTCTCATTCTTGAACAGTCAGCCAGTTTATGGGAACTGCCTCCAGACAGGTTTACCACACAGTCACTAATATGGTAATGTTCATATATCCATCTGATGAGCTGTCTAAAGACAACTGGCTATAAAAATGATTTATTTGAGTTATACTAAAGGATGCCATCATTTATGCCACCCATCATTTTGGTTTTGATCATGGAGAGGTCATCATTTTAGGGGATCATTTTAGAATTTTTTTTCTATACAGAAGCCTGATTTATTTATTTATTTATTTGTCATTCCAATATTGAGCCATGTAATGGCTCAAGGCTTCACATACTTTTTCTTGCCATTGATTTGTGTGAAATTTTAAACACCTTGCTAGCACTGGGTTGGACCCCTTTTTGCCTTCAGAGCTGCCTTAATTCTCCATGGCATGGATGTTGGAAACATTCCTCAGAGATGTTGGTCCATATTGACATGATAGCATCACAGGGTCACCTATTCGACCAGTTTGTCCATTCTCCTCTGACTTCTATCATCAACAAGGCATTTACCTCCACAGAACTGCCGCTCACTGGATATCTTCTGTTTTTCAGACCATTCTCTGTAAACCCTAGAGATGGTTGTGCATGGAAAATCCCAGTACATCAGCAGTTTCTGAAATACTCAGACCAGCCCATCTGGAGGCAACAACCATGCCACATTCAAAGTCACTTAAATCCCATTTCTTCCCCATTGTGGTGCTCAGTTTGAAAATCAAGTCATTTTCACCATGTCTAGATGCCTAAATACATTAAGTTGCTACCATATGATTGGCTGATTAGCTATTTGTGTTTAACAAGTAGTTGAACTGGTGTGCCTAATAAAGTGGCTGGTCAGTGTATACCACAAAGATTATCTGTGAATGTTGGCGGTATTTAAATGAATACAACCCAATAATTATGGAATCACCGGCCTCGGGGGATGTTCATTCAATTGTTTAATTTTGTAGAAAAAAAGCAGATCACAGACATGACACAAAACTTTCACCCTGTAAATTTTCATCCCCAAAACTAACACCTGCATCAAATCAGATCTGCTGGTTAGTCTGCATCTGAAAAGGAGTGATCACACCTTGGAGAGCTGTTGCACCAAGTGGACTGACATGAATCATGGCTCCAATACGAGAGATGTCAATTGAAACAAAGGAGAGGATTATCAAACTCTTAAAAGAGGGTAAATCATCACGCAATGTTGCAAAAGATGTTGGTTGTTCACAGTCAGCTGTGTCTAAACTCTGGACCAAATACAAACAACATGGGAAGGTTGTTAAAGGCAAACATACTGGTAGACCAAGGAAAACATCAAAGCATCAAGACAGAAAACTTAAAGCAATATGTCTCAAAAATCGAAAATGCACAACAAAACAAATGAGGAACGAATGGGAGGAAACTGGAGTCAACGTCTGTGACCGAACTGTAAGAAACCACCTAAAGGAAATGGGATTTACATACAGAAAAGCTAAACGAAAGCCATCATTAACACCTAAACAGAAAAAACAAGGTTACAATGGGCTAAGGAAAAGCAATCGTGGACTGTGGATGACAGGATGAAAGTCATATTCAGTGATGAATCTCGAATCTGCATTGGGCAAGGTGATGATGCTGGAACTTTTGTTTGATGCCTGTTCCAATGAGATTTATAAAGATGACTGCCTGAAGAGAACATGTAAATTTCCACAGGCATTGATGATATGGGGCTGCATGTCAGGTAAAGGCACTGGGGAGATGGCTGTCATTACATCATCAATAAATGCACAAGTTTATGTTGATATTTTGGACACTTTTCTTATCCCATCAATTGAAAGGATTTTTGGGGATGATGAAATCATTTTTCAAGATGATAATGCATCTTGCTATAGAGCAAAAACTGTGAAAACATTCCTTGCAAAAAGACACACAGGGTCAATGTCATGGCCTGCAAATAGTCCGGATCTTAATCCAATTGAAAATCTTTGGTGGAAGTTGAAGAAAATGGTCCATGACAAGGCTCCAACCTGCAAAGCTGATCTGGCAACAGCAATCAGAGAAAGTTGGAGCCAGATTGATGAAGAGTACTGTTTGTCACTCATTAAGTCCATGCCTCAGACTGCAAGCTGTTATAAAAGCCAGAGGTGGTGCAACAAAATACTAGTGATGTGTTGGAGTGTTCTTTTGTTTTTCATGATTCCATAATTTTTTTCCTCAGAACTGAGTGATTCCATATTTTTTTCCCCTCTGCTTGGTCTAAAAAAGTAACCGTTACTGACTGCCACAATTTTTTTTCCTGATTTCTTATAGTGTTTCTTAAAGCCAGAAAGTTGCCATTTGAAATGACTTTAGTTTTGTGTCATGTCTGTGATCTGCTTTTTTTCTACAAACTTAAAACAACTGAATGAACATCCTCCGAGGCCGGTGATTCCATAATTTTTGCCAGGGGTTATTGTCATTATTTTTCATATATTGATCCATTACCTAAACAAACATTGTGGATGCACGGTTTGTGCAATCTGTGTGTATTTTAAATTCCGTCATAGTGCTTAGACCCATATCAAAAATATATACATACGAGTATATAAAGCATTATAAAAACTGCTTTGAGGTCATAGAGTGTATATGGTTGAGGCTCATGTTGACAGTATGCAGACTCCGCCCCTACGCTCTGTGATCTCCGCCCCCTTCTGACGCACCGCCTCCTCCTCCTCCGCACAGGAGCTGCTGTGCCTCCGCCTCGTCTTTCACCGAGAGGAGATCCTGAGAGCTGGAGACGTAACGAAGCCGCTTACAGCCATGGCAGAAAACGCCGGCTTGGAAAACCACCGTATCAAGAGCTTTAAAAATAAGGGACGCGATGTCGAGGTAAGCTGACGCATAAATGTACTTGTAAAAGACAGGGTTCGAGTTAGTTTGACGTGCAGAACGAATCTTGTTGGGCCTTATGAGTAAGACTGGTCCCGGCTACAGCTAGCTGCTAGCTAGTGTTAGTTGTCATAAAGAGTTTTCCATCTGAAGTAGTTATTAAGCACAAAGTTTCGCCGTGGCGTTGCTTGAAATAAAAGTCGCCCCGGTGTTGTTGTAGTATCCAGTATTCAGTCTTCATATATTCTAAGCAAACGTAAAGCTTCGAATCAAGAGGCGGAATTTAGTGCAGGCGTTGCTGTCACTGCCTGCTAACCGGCTAACTAGTTGGATTGGACGCCGGTACCTCATGAAGCTGGGCTTGTCCAGCACAAGAACACTGACATTTGCTTTCCCGGTGCCCACACGTTAACCAACATAAAACTGGCTGTTTAATATCTTGTATGTCTAATATCTTGAAGTGGACGACACTGTGGTCCACATGGAACCGAACCGGACATTGCCCCTCCTTGCTAACGCTGTCAAGCGGCTAGCTTGTAATGGCAGGTGTGCTAAGTGCTAATGCTATTTAGCCAGCTATCAGCTGCTTAATTACGAAACAGCTGAGTGGAAGTGATGTATTAATTTAATTTAAAGTGCGACTTTTTTAAGACGTGTATGTATCTTACCACCAAAGGTCGGCTAAACTAATACTACGCTGTAACTGAGCAGGCGAGCTTGGTTGTTATTAAGCTGCCAACATTTAGGGCTGCAAAATGCGTTGCTTGGGACACTGGTGATGGAACGTTGCGCGTAATAATAATTAAAAAATGTCAAAAGAATGGAAAATGCATGCCAGTTCCCTGCAGTGCTGTCTGCAGCTTTGTTTTCCCAGCCAGCACCGCAAAACCCAAAGATGTTCCATTTACAAAGACTAAAATGGAGTCGTATTTAATTAATAATAACAAATAAAATCTATAGTAGCACATTTGCTTGTCAAATTACTTAAATATTTAATGGGTGTGGATCAGTGGGAGAATAGTTGGACCACCACAATATAGGCTGGAGTTAAATTCCAGGTGTGTGCTTCAGGCTGCCTATCTGTGTTCTCCTTAAGCAAGATACTTCATCTGTATCATGTCAGATTCAGCTGTAAATGGGTACTGGCTTTGGCTGAGGAAGTTGCCTATGATGGGCTGGCATCCCATCCAGGTGATTCATAGCTTCTCATCCACTTCATGCTGTGATATCCGGGGATAAGCACAAGCTTCTTAAGCGTTAGTGAGAGTTTAAGGCTTTTTTTTTTTTTTTAGCCTATTAATGGGTCAGGGTTTGGTTGAATTTCAGATTTTTGTTTTCATTCTCATGCATTGCAATGTGGTCAGTTACTTTGCCAGTTGGACACCGTAGTCTCCTTGTGTGTCCCCATCAGAAACGTGGCACTTTCTCTTGAGTTTTTGGGCAGATGCCACAGCAAGCAAAGTGAAAATACAAGGAAAGTAACGATGCAGTGGAAAGCAGACATGTTGCGGTTTGTTTATGACCTTGAGCTCAAACATTGACATGCTGAGGTGGTTGTGTAGGCAAGAAAACACAGCTGATCTGTCAAAGTGTGTAGGCCAGTGGTGTCCAAACTATTCCAGAAAGGGCCGAGAGGGTGCAGGTTTTCTTTGTAGCCACTGACTCCAGCAGGTGATTTCACTGATAAACTCATCCCACCTACTCAAAGGGATGTTAATCACAGAAATCACCTGCTGAATTCAGTGGCTGCAAAGAAAACCTGCACCTTCTTGGTCCTTTCAGGAATAGTTTGGACACCACTGGTGTAGGCTAAAACTTACTGACATGACCTCTCATTTGCCTTGTCTTCCCTTCTCCACTGGGAACAGAAAAAAACTGCAGTTTTCGCGACTGCTTTGGTGATTGCATCCGAAAACCAAATGGTACACCATTTTTTCACATGAAGTGATGCTGTGTTTGCATTGCGCAATGGCAGGCTGTCCCCTGAAGTGGTCAAATCCCTCTATCACACAGGTGTTCAAATGAGACTGTGCTGCAATTAATTCAAATTGATCTCTTTTAGTTAAATAAATCTGTTACAGTACAGAGCAGTGGTATTAGAGTAAAGATTTTATTGCATAGTTTTTTTTTATTTTCACAATATTAAAAAAAGCTTTCAGCAACAAATGGTGGACTTAATATCCACCAGAATCAGGTGATTAACACTACTTCACAAGCAACCTGATAGGCCTGTCTGCCTTTAATTTGTGTTATCGCCATTTTGCATGGCAAAAGATTCCAACATTTCCCAAATTAAGAGGGTCAGTAGTTTTTAATTGTATGTATTTTATGTAATTTATGCACACAATTTCCCAATTAAATGCAGTAAATGAGTAATGTTCTTCTCTAGTAGAAATCTTGGATATGCAGTAAGTTAATTTGATATGCTTTGGCATGCTATACAATGGAATTTGTGTGATGATGTCTAGAATTAGTGATTTACACCGGCATCAGTGATTGTAGAAAATGCTGTCATTAGCTCTTGTGGTTTACAGACATACCTGTGGTGTGAATTGGAATTGCAGGGTCCTTCAGTCTAAATATAAATCTGTGACAGTATTTGTCTGAACTGTGCATTGACGTGATGTCCTAATTCTTTGGCAATGAATGTGTTCAGACAAGCCAGGGAATGTTTTTAGTGATGTGACAGTGTTAAATGTGGAGCTGTGTCAGAGTATGTACGTTATATACCTGAACCGATTTATCAAGATAGCATAGGTGCTTACAAATGGAAAAATTTGTTTGTACTTTATATAACTTAGTTACCCTGAGGTAATCCTTAGCAAATAAGATTTCTTGAAAATGCCTGTTATTCATTTACCTTATGCCTGGAATGAGTTTCAATCACTGGTTGCCTAAGAGAACAAATTCATGCCCCATTGGTGGTTGTTTTGAAATTCAGAGGTAGTATGATGAGCACATGGCTACTATGACACTCAGCTGTAGCCAAGTGCATTCCTGATGCTATTTTAGGCATCTTGGAGATCTGACTTAGGTCCCCTCAAGATCCTCTGAGAATTTGACTTTTCCCAAAATGATTACTTGGATTACAGGAACAACCTCTAGTTTTGGGATTTCTCTCATTTAAATTGGCATAATGTGAAGACCCTAATTACTGGTCTTAAATTGTAAAGCTGGGAATTCTGTCATGATTCTTTACTTAATCCTGTTTAACCATAGTCTCCCTATGTGTAGTCTTCAAATCCACCTTGCAGTAGCTTGTAGGTACTATAGTTGGCGTTGCAATTGGTCAAGTTATTTACTTGGAATTGCAAGTATCCTGATTGGTCTTCCATTATTTCTACACGTAAATACACTTATGGTTTAGTTCAGAGCTTTTACTTCTTTAGTTGACAGGTGTAATTTTATTCTAACGGCACTTTTTTGGGGGGGCGGGTATATTTGGGTGTGCTAAGGTGAAAACCAATCACGCTGGTACCTTGTGGATTGAGGACTTGCTTTTTCTAAATCAACATTTGGATATTTTTTGGGGTAGTGTGTTGTGATGTTGTTGGTTTGTATCATTTGGAAGATAGCTCTCTGGTCTGCAGACTCCTGAGTTATGACAGTTCCCGATTATGCAAGAGGCTATTTAGGAAGGCAACTTGAACCGGCGTTGATAGTCACCTGATCTAATACCATCTCAACACACAGTTCAGAATGGAATAGAAAGCCAGCTGACACACAGAATACAGCACTTGTACATAACTTGTTTTTGTGAAGTTCTTGTAAGATGTGTGCTTCAAAATGATTGTCTTTATGGACAAAAAGGCATCTGTAAGAGTTGAATATGTAATCATTCAACTTCTTTTAGCATTCTTTGCTCCGACATGGCAAAAATTTCTTTTGCCTCTTTAACTTCTGATCCCAGCAACATTGATCACTAGGGCTGCCACGATTAGTCGACTAGTCACCATTACATCAACTATCAAAATTGTCAGCGACTAATTTACTAATCAACATCATTTAAAAGCTTTGTTTTTCTCTCAAAGCTGCTGCTGTATATTCCGCTGCCTTTCTGTCCTTGGTGCACATGTGCCATGATGTCACTGGAAAAGTTATGCCCAAACAATATCGTGGCTAGCTGCCAATGGAGCTCAACAGTTTGGGCGCCTTTTAATCAAATTAAAGAGAAAACCATGCAATGCAACATCTGCAAGCAGAACTTTCCTTCCATAGCAGTACAACAGCAATGCAGGAGCATTTGAGAAGGAAGCACATTGTGGCTGATTCTGACTAACAGGGACAGTCATCTCCTGTAAGCTAATTGGCTAGTTAGCCACTAACAATAACATCTTTAGTGAGCTACTTATAATGATGACCGTAAACGTTAACATTAACGATGACGATTTCATTAGCCTTAACACATGTAATGTGTTTGCTGTATTGTTATAACATCAATGTCATATTTGAATAGGAAATGTGATAATGCTAATTAGATTAGATAGAACTTTACTGATCCCTTGAGAAGGCTCCCTCGGGGAAATTAAGGTTCCAGCAGCATTGTATAGCAGCACACAGGGTAAGAAGTACACAGAGTATCAGAAGTGAAAGTAAAAAAAAAAAGTTTGCAAATATTTGATCAATACTGGTTTACTGGTTACTGCTGTTCCTCTCCTTCCCTTCTTCTGTCTTCCTGTTACTACTCCTCCCCCTCAGTGAAGACTTATGTTTTATAACGCTATGTTACAGTGCTAAAGAAATACGTTCATCTTCAGTGGACGACTTTGTTACCAAGCCAACAACATGCACATCTCAGCAAGCAAATATCCTGACATTTTGTGACTGACATGAGATCCCTGGCCATGGTTGGCGATCAAAGTTTCAATTGTTTTTATTTTTTAGTTAGCATGTACCTTAAACACTTCAAGCTTGAAGCCAATGATAGTTACATAAGAGTAGCTGCATGCTGGTGTATTAAGCCGCAATTTACTTATGATCCAATTAGTCAACTAATTTCAAAAGAATCTGTGACTAGTCAATTTTCAAAATAATCTTTTGTGGCAGCCCTGTTGATTACAATATCATGACTTGTTGCTCCCCAAATGGATGTTTCCATTCAGTTAAAACACAAATTGCAGTGTTATTAGCACAGCATTAACACCAGCAAAGTTGCCTAAAGCACATCTATGTTTTCTTTGGGAAAAGCGAGTAGAATGACTGTACTGCCCCATCTCGTTTTTCTTGCACTGTTTGAGCACCAACGTTGTCGTTAGGTTTCTGGTTTCCAAAGTTGACTCGTTAGTATTCTGGACCTCAAAACATGGACAGGGATAACAACAGCTCACATGTTAAGGACTGCAGTATATGCAGTTTCAAAGATGACTTGACTGGCATGTTTTGTCTCTTGAGGTGTACTGACACAGGGGTTCTCTCTGGGGTCCACAATTTGTTAGCCAGCCATTTTGGTTGATGGCAGTTTCAGTTAGCCACATGAGAAGTTGGTTAGCAATATTTTTAAAGTAGTGATGCAAATACACATTCATGCACATTGATAACTCATTAAATATAAACAATTAAAAAAAAATTTACCCAGTTGTTCAGCTGAGGCTTAATATTAGGGAATAACTCTGTGTCTGATTTGCGGGCGTTCATGCTGGTTATAACTTTGCAAATTAAGCTTTACTGGCAGTGCGTTAGTGGATCTGTAAAATGGCTATTTGCGACCATATAATGGCATGAACGTCGGAACACGTCGCCGTAAAACGGCTATTTGCGACCATATAATGGCATGAACATCGGAACACATCGCCGTAAAACGGCTATTTGCGACCGTATAACGGCATGAACATCCGCAAATCATCAGACACAAGGGGGTTATTTACATTCTAATTCAATTCCATCGTTAGGTAATTCAGCCGGCAAGGCTTACCGTCGAGCAGAGGCGGCGTCGCTCCAACAGCAGTCAGGGCGCGTAGTAATCCATCAAATGTGAAACTGTAATTCTGTATCAGAATCCACATCAGTATTTTGAATTTGGTGGCGTAAATTCGGCCATTTCGGCGGCGGTACGCGACTTGCCCTCGCTCACAGCTAGCAGCGCATACAGCCGGTGTTTTGTCAAATTGTGTGTCTCCTCGCCTAAATCGAGTTCCGCGTCCCGACAATATTGCACATGCGTGCGCATGTGCAGTTGCGCGGAGGACAGGAATTACATTTGACAGGAATGACATCTCTTCAGAATACCGGTCAGGGCATGGAGTAATACATCCAAATGTGAAACGGTCGAATATTTTGTCACCGTTACCCCGCTATTATATGGTCTGAAATTTAACGCTTAACCAATCAGATTTGTGGAAAAAATGTAATTGGATTAGAATGCATTTTTAATGCTGTTGATACTATTGCACTGTAGTCGACTCGCTCACTCAGACTGAACTCTGCTGCTCCTTAATACAGTCTGGGTGGTGGATGTTTATATTTGCTGATGCTGAGTTGTGATCAAGGGCTGATTTATTTATTTATTTTGAATACTTTATTTTCAGTTTTCCATTTTACACAAGAACAAACAACCCCCCACCCCCATCCCAAAAGGATGCTCCATTAATTGACAATAAATATGCAATGTTCCAAGGTCAGTCACATTCCAATGTCACATTGTCTATGTAATCTAGATAGGGTTGCCAAATTTTAATAAATGATTTATATCCTTTCTAAGGTTATATGTTGGGTTTTTTTTTTTTTTTCTTAAAGGTACACAGTTATTCATTTTGAGATACCATTTTGTTATGGATAGGGGGAGTCAGACTTCTAGGTGACAGCGATACACTCTTAGCTTCAAAGTGGAGTAGAGCAGAGATATTATTTCACCAAAACAGATCATATCTAAGCTTGCATCTCAGATGTACCTTCTGGCAATTTGTAGATAAACTTTCAGGTCATCTTTTTAAGAAAATCCTCCTCTATACCACTTCATCATGAAGCTGCATATCTGATGAATGCAAAGCTTGCACTCTGCCATATTTCTCAAATCACGGCCACGTAAAGCTGCGCTGACACTGGCATGACTTTGATGCATGCACTTGCATGCACATTGTCGTGATGATCCCACCCACTGTGTTACCAGCTGGACTCAGTGTTTTGTTCCACCACCTGCTACGTGCTCTGCGCTGTGTATATAAAATAATTATTTTGTAGCGGATTAATCATTTTCTCTGCAAGTTGTCTGTTGAAAATGGCTCTAATCGCTTGCGCGTTTATGAGCTGGAGAAAGCATTTGGAGCCGTCTAAAAGGGTAATTATTTGTCTTGTTTACATTGTCATGGCTTCGTAAAACACTTATATGTTCTTGCCTTCTTGTGAGCAGTTGTTAAAGTATGTTTGATAGATTTAACGTCTTGTAATCCTTCAGACGAGCTGCGCTCTGATGCGATCCAATGACGTAACCACTCGCTCTGTTCACTTCTTCACTCCACTTGATGAGCTGCACGTCGTGTTGGTGAGCAGATTGCGCCACATAGCTTGAAATTTATGCATGAAGGATTTTTTTTTTTTTACATTTCAAAATGCTCTTTGCACAGTTACATGCGCTGGCGCCCCTCTCACGTTCAGTCTACACCCGTTAAAGACGGGTTTACTCTCCTGCACGACACAGGTTGTACAAGTGCGTGAATCAGTCATGCAAGTGTCGATGTACCTTAAGCCTGTAACTTCTTCTGGGTTGTCTTTGTGGCTTTCCTCTCTGTTCTCCTTGCACAGTCACTCAGTTTTTGAGAAATGTCTACTCCATGCTGAGATACCATAGAGTGCCACACTGTTTGTACTTCTTCATAATTGAAGTAAATAAAGTCCAAGACCTATTCAATGGCAGCTTGACCATCAGACAGCCTCGTCCACAACTACCACAAAAGACTCCAAGCTGTCATTGATGTTAAAGGAGGCAATACACAGTATTAAGAACAAGGGTATGTAAGCCTTTGATCAGGGTGATTTGGGTAGTTTCTGTTGTCATTGTGATTTAAATTTAACACAGTTGTTTGACAATACATGGCTTCAGGAACCACTAACCATGAGTGGGGAAAAAGTTATCATTCATATTCTCTGAAAAATGGCCAAATAATCCAAAAAGTCTGCCAGGGTACGTAAACTTTTGAGCACAACTGTGTGTGTATGTGTGTATATATTTACACAAAAATAGATATAGGTTAATAATTTGTTTATTATATGGTTGTTCGGAGCTGTGTTTTCATCTTGTTGGTCTTCATTTTGCATGCCCACTTCGAGCTTCTTTACTGTTAATTCGTCCAATTCAAATTCGATGTCATAAAATTCGCTTGGAGAACGGTCCTCTTCATTGCTCATAATTTCTTTCTTCGCTTTTTATTTTGCACCGTGAAAATTATAAACAAAGTTGAAAATCTGATGCGCGATCCAGACCGATTGTCATGGTAACAGTCTGATATGAGAATATATCAGACCGGAAATCAGCCAGTCGGAGCATGCATACCGTTGTAGCTATATATATATATATATATATATATATATATATACACACACACACACACTCTGATATGTAGGCTGCGACTGCAGGCAATATTATTCCCCTAATACCTGGTTTCTGACTGCAGCACAAACCACTAAAAGGTGTTTACCATTTGTCCAAAATGTCAGGAATAAAATGTTTTTGCCAGTAACACTCCCAGAATTTTTAAGCTTGTATTTCTGGTCACCACTGTGACAATTCACCAGCAAACTAGGGTCACTGCATCACACGATAACCATGCACTACATGGCAAGAGCTACAGTGATTCCTCTTTGTACTGTGGTATGTTTTGATAAGCAAAAATCTGGATTCTGTTTGAAATATATACTTGAATAGGGTGTATATTATAATTGTAGATGTGTTGTTTTCAAGTCTGTGTTGTGTACTCATAATTTTTAATCATGGTGGAATCTGAAGGAGTCCATGTAGTACTGTTTTTTAATCATTGCATGTTGTGATTAATTTGAATGAGCCTGAATAAAAATAAGCTACCAGTTAGATGGTAAATCACTTTATCCATGTTTGTAATTCTAGTGCAATGAGTTACATGTGAATTTATTTATTTTTTAAACAGACATTGCCCTGTTATGCCAAAGTGTAAACTTGAAAACAATCTTTATTCTTTTTCTTGATCTTTCTTTGTTGCAGATGATGAGAAGGCATCGAAATGAAGTGACAGTTGAGCTGCGAAAGGTGAGAGAACTGCAGTACAATCAGTAGGGATACACCAGACCAGTCCTCAGAATGCTCTATTCACTTCTCAGACAGGTGCATCCAAAACAGAATATTTTGAATAAGTACAATATTTTTGTCAGTTATTTCAGAAAGTAAAAATTCTTGACTCCCTGCATGTAAACTCAAACGCTTCAAGCATTTTTTTTTTTTTTTTTGGTAATTGTGATCTGCAGCTCAAAAAATAGAAAAATCTCAAATATTAGAATATTTTCTTCTATGGCAAATGACCTGTGCAAGAAAACTAAGTAAATTTTGCACATCATCTGGCCTTCCACATTAGTGCAATTTTTAAGTCGACAAGATACTTAAATTTTATTTGACGAGTTGCAATAAACAAATTATTGGTATGCTCTCTGTAACCCTTTTGTTGATAATTACAATGGCTCTCTTTTGCAACAAATACAAGGACTTAGTGGTACTGCTGTATGTGTTACCTCAGACTTCAGTGCAATAACTGAAGTAAGCAATACACCTGTACTCAAACTGAAGCACTAGATTTCAGCTCGGTTGAGTATAGATGGCAGATTTAATATACAAAGTGAGATAATTTCTTTGTGTACATTTAGCTGTTTTAAACAATTCTGTAATTTTTGGGTGTCTTGAATCATGGTCATGGATGTATATGGAGTTGTTAGATATGACATAGTATGCAACAAACTGCAGATATTACTTTGGCTGACCGTAGTTTGAACAATTACACTGTGAAACTGACACTGAAAGACAGAGTTACAGTGATTAATCGACGACTGTTTTTTAATAATTAATCCTTTTGGTTTAACTCACTGATAGTACTCAGAAAACTCAGACTTCTGCTTCTTTAAGAGCTGTAGGTATTCATCTCATGACAAACAGATCTTATCAGACCTTCTCTCTACCATTGTTTATTAGTTCAGACTGATTTTCAGTGATCTGCGTGACTTGCTTGTGTTTCACTCTGTCTCATTGCATTCTGGGCTGTTTTTGTGATGAAAAGATTGACTGCTGCAGAATCCTTGTTCTGTCAAAATGTTTTTGCAGTGCTGTATGGGAGAACACCGCACTACAAATGCCACACACTGATTAGGTGACAAAGACATTCACTTGCAGTAAAGCAACTTGTTTATAGGCCGGCTGAGCTGGTGATTCTAGTGATCTCATTTTAATGAGACACTTTAAAATTTTCTTCCTCAGAAAGTCAGAAAATTGTCTGGGCTCTATGCGTTACAGCTTCTGTAGACATTCTTCTATATAGTGGATTACCCCGGAATATTAAACACAGTACGTCATAGCTCCAGGCTACTGAGGTGGTTTGCAGTCTAGCACATTCCATTCATCTAGTTCACAGCAGCAAGCACTGCGCTGATTAGCCATCAGTGACGCACAACAGCATGACACACTGGAATGTAGGGCAAGGGAATCTCCTCCTACCACTGACTCGCATCCACTGAATTATTGGGACGTGTGAGTCTGTCTCCCTGTCATAGTCCTAAAGGCCTTCTGACGTCTCAGGAGCTGCACATTCTTTCTCGTCTCCTGATTCCATGTGTACGTACTCTGGTGTGGTGGTGCATGTTACAGTTTGAGCCCTTCAAACATCTGTGGTGTTACACATTGTGCTTTACATAGTTCAGGCAGATTTTTGTTGCTGCGTTCAGAATTTATGACTAACAGCACAAGTTTAAATCTGCAAAAAACAATTTTTTTTGAGAGGCCTAGATTCCTGTCCCTGTTACTTTTAACAATTCATGAATGTATTAGTGAATGCTTTCATCTCATTCCCTTATTGCTTTCTTGTCTTTTTTGTGTGTGCATGTACTTGTCAGAACAAACGAGATGAACATCTACTGAAGAAAAGAAATGTCCCACAGGAGGAGAGTCTGGAGGACTCGGATGTCGACTCAGACTTCAAAGGAGTAAGTGGGTTGCATGAGTGAGCTGTGTTGAGGTCATTGTGTAAAATGAAATGGGTAGTGCGGTTCAAGGACCATCTGAACAGACTCGGTGAAGAGAAATGGTTATTAGTCGACTAATTTATTCTCCATCTTTTTTATGTTATATCTATGTAACCTTTTCTCTGTGACCTGGTCCTGCACCTCTTTGCCCCACAGAGTGAGGTTAAATGGTAAATGGACTGTATTTATATAGCACTTTTCCATCTGCATCATACGCTCAAAGCACTTTACACATCAATGCCTCACATTCACCCCGATATCAGGCTGCTGCCATGCAAGGCGCCCACAGTTTTCGTGTTTTTCTTTATTCATCTACCTCTTGTTCTGTGGTGTGGTAGATGCAGTGACGTGTTGCACCAATGCATGTTCCAAGACTTGTGAGCTCTTGAGAAGCTGAGTGAGGAGATGGAGTGCCTGGGTTTGTTATTGTCCTTGATCAAAATGAAGTCCCACTACTTGGCCACCAGAAGTGTCCCTATATTCTGGGAAAGTGTCAAACTTGTAGAAAGATTAACTTTTCTTGGCGCTGACATTGATTCAGTTGTCATGTTTGGTGATGGTGCCATCTTGTGGCCGTAGATGACAATGCGGTGCATTTTTGACATACAAGTCACGGGAGCAATGAGCAAAGTTTAAAAAAAAATAAAGTCCACTTACTGTTTGGAAAATACAGTGTTTGGCTTTGTTTTTAAAGGTGAAGGTCGACCAAGTTTCTTTCTGGGTTTTGAACTTTTAATCAATATTTTTCGAGGTGAATGGGTTGTAGAAGTAACTCGCACAAAACGGAAGGGCTGAAATTATTTTGTTTTGGTCTGTTTTTAATTTTGTTTTTGTTTGTTTAATCCTTCTTGTCCATGTTTTGTGAGTTATTTGGATCACAAAAAAGGCAGAACTTGCAGTACTACATTAGGGGAGGTGATGGTCTAGTGGTTAAAACATTGGGCTTGAGACCAGAGGATCCTCTATTCAAATCCCAGCCTGACCGGAAAATCACTAAGGGCCCTTGGGCAAGGTTCTTAGTCCCCGAGTTGCTCCTGGTGTGTAGTGGGCACCTTGCATGGCAGCAGCCTCACATCAGGGTGAATGTGAGGCATTGATGTGTAAAGCACTTTAAGCATCTGATGCAGATGGAAAAGTACTATATAAATGCAGTTCATTTACCATTTACATAACAGTGAGTTGTCAGGCCCAACATATTGCAGAGCGGTTTTACATTTCATGACGTTGCTATTAGTCGTCTCAAATAAAGCACAATTATTTGTAATTTGAGAAGGAAAATGCCATTCAAATAAAAATGTTCACAGCACTGTGCGACTGAAGAACAGCGCTGCTGAGGATCTTGTTACTCTTGATTCTCGTGTGTCACTTTATAAAGTCATGCACAAGAACACGGCACAGACTTGGAAGCAGTTGGGAGGCAACAAGCAACTTCTGTCTTGACTAACTGCCTACAGATAAGCTGCAGGCTGGTGGCACTGTGATGGCCAATCATGCTTCACAGCAAGAAGATCCTGGGTTCAACACAGTCTGCTCATTCTCTTTATAGATGTTGAATTGCTTCAGCTGAAACACACATTCTCAATTAAGCGGTGGCCATTACCTTGTGTTAGTGTGTATCAGACAACTAGCTATATATACGAGTGTGTATGTATATGTGTGTGTGTATATATATATAGAGAGAGAGAGAGAGAGAGAGAGAGAGAGAGAGAGAGAGAGAGAGAGAAATATGCAATAAAATAGATTTTTAGAGCTGAACTGAAAAGGGAAGTGGTATTGACAATATTTGATTTAAAAATTTTCTTATCCTTAATGTGTCAGAACAGTTGAAAAGAATCCACCTAATTGAGATTGTCAAAGCACTGTAGGGAAATACCAAGTCTCTCAAAGAGCAAAGCTTCCTCTCCTGAAGCACTCTATTGTATTGTGGTTGACAGCAGAAATGTTATCCTGGCAGACAAACCCAAGCTGTCTCCATGGTTAGATATCACTAATGCTAAGATGTATAAATTTTTGGGGTTAACAATGATCCTTTAATTCTGTCTGGCAAACAGAGGATTTTAGGGATTAGGGAAGCAAAATGTCCAGGATAATCAAGATTTTAGCTGTTAGATGAAGAACTCTGCAGCTAAGAATGCATAACAGTCAGTTTTATTGCCTCATTTCACTTTCTTTAAATAATGTATGTGGGCAGTGTATAGTAATATACAGTCAAAATGTATGGCTTTCTAAAAGCCATTAATTTGTCCTTCAGTAGAAATGTAATTAAAGAAATGATGATGAATGATCTGCAGAGTAGGCAATAAGTTATGCATTTTAATTAGTTACTGCAATCTTTATTTGGGTTTGCATGGCCGCAGTAGCACTGGTGAGGATAAAAATGCACAGTACTAATCAAACACAAGGTCAGTGTGTGCCACCCTGTCCATGCTGCTTCCTTCAACCATATCTCTTTGTGGTATAACTTTAAGTCCTTTTTTTAGTAGCGTTAGCTTCCAACACCAAAAGACATAGGGCCGTTTAACGCTCCAGATATTTAAGTCCCCTGTCTGAACTGTGTGGTTCAGTGGGGGGGAAATAAGTGCAGTGTAAATGTGTCCAGTGAATTTGTCTCCGATTTTAGGTGGGCGTGGCTCAGTTAGAAATATTGTACAATGCCAGCTGAATATGGTATTCTTCCCAAGTCCACTGAGTACCAGAAGCTGGTTCAAGTGCACATGGTATTGTTAACATGATTTGCCCTATTTTCTGGAGTATGTCATGGTTTTATGTTTTGTTTTATGTTTTGTTTTTTTTTTTGTTTTTTTTTGTTTCTTACTAGTTTGGGAGGCCTTGCAATTTTGTCAATTTTTTTTTTATGTTGGACTTTCCCATGAATCAAAGCACTAAACAAAATAAACTCTTATAATAAAATAATGAATGGCAAGAACAAAACATACACTTGAGCAATGCTCAAAAATCCCAAATTAAACAACTAGTAATACAGAAAAAACCGTGGGACTTGTACTCTGGAAAATACGGTAAGTGTCAAAATTTACAATGTTAAAAAAAAAAAATTCTGGTGTGAATGGAGGCTTTTGCGCTGATTCTGATTACATGGTAAAGAAGCTGTAACTACAGCGCTGATGCCATGGTTACATTTAGGTATGTGTGCTGTGGCTCTCCACAGCCAGTGAGACTATAACCATGCCAGCTATCATGATCAGTTTGTCCACTATTATGTGGCTAAACTACACTTATCCCACTTGGATTCAAATTGATTTGACCCAGTTTGAACTTGGCACATGTAAACTGTAAATGTGGCTTTAGAAAACTGTTTTATTCTTGAGGGAGTAAGATAAATTGGTTCATACTAGACTTCTGGCTACAGCTCTTGATTATTATCATGTTTAAATGATGAATTGGCATGTGTCCCTGAAATCCATCATAATCGATCATCACCTTTTTATATTTTAACCTTAAAAGGATAGGTACTGCAATTATTATTTGTTGAACTTTACAATGCACATGAAAAATTGTACTGTACAAAATGCATCTTTAATAAAAATCTGTGGCCAAGTGGTTAATGCGCTTGGTTTCAGTTCAGAAGGCTCCGGGTTCAAATCCCACCCCTGCCACATTTCTCCATGCAATGTGGAGTTGCGTCAGGAAGGGCATCCGGCGTAAAACCTGTGCCAATTCAACATGCAGATCCACCTTGGATTTGCTGTAGCGACCCCGAGCGCAAACAAGGGAGCAGCCTAAGGAACTTTTTTTTATTATCATCCTGATGATTTAAGAGAGCTGCATACACCCTATTTTTATCCCCTGCTGGCTGAAGGCTGGAAGGGGGATTATGTTGTGGTGATGTCCGTCCGTCCCAAAAAGGGTATAAACATTCTGAAATCAACCCCCTCACATTTTTTTGAGGAATTTCTTGAAACTTGGTACAAGTCCTTGTTATAGGTTGATAATACACATATTGTAATATTGTACAAGATTGACACATTTTGGCAGAGTTACGGCTATTGATTAACAAACCTAGACACTGCCAGTTTCATGAGTTGCTGTCTGGTGTTCTGAAATCATCTGTCACATACCTTGAAATGTTATCAGAATGTAGCAAACACTTGTACCAAAGCAGCATTTTTACTAGCAGGGGATATTGTGCTCTGAGCACTTTTGTTAGCTTATCACAGGGAATTGTATCTGCCATCAGCTTCAGGAGTGATATGTATTTTTGTTTGTCTGAGTTTGTCAAACTCAGTGCTAATAGCCATATTTCTTTCCATGCAGCAAAATGTCACACTTGATGCCATCTTACAAGTAAGTCCAGCATTCATTCTTTAAAATGCAAAAAGCCTGCTGCAGCTGGCTCTTTGTGTACTTTTAATATTTACTTTGGTTGCCTTTTCTCATCACCAGAATGCTACCAGTGACAACGCAGTTATCCAGCTCAGTGCTGTACAGGCTGCCAGGTGAGGGATTGAATATTCTCAAGATATCATCTGCTTTTGTATATAAAGTTCTTTACATTTTGTAACCTGCTGTTTTGCCAGAAAACTGCTCTCAAGTGACAGGAACCCCCCCATTGATGACTTGATAAAGTCTGGGATCCTGCCCATTTTAGTCAAATGTCTGGAAAGGGATGACAAGTAAGTCCACTTACAAGACATTTTGACAGTTGTTGTATGTTATAACACTACAGGCTGTTGGGTTGTCGGCTAGGTTGCTGACACATGTACAGTGTGGACAATGAGGTTTCTATCTGCTACAAATGTGTGGAGGAGCATGGGGCTGTTAGCTGGTTGTCTCAGTCCAGCCCAAGCCAAATACAACAGCATTCCTGTCTCCAAGTTGCCAAATTCCCAGGACCTTGTGTTCACTTATGTGGAGAGAATGAATAGCTGGGGTAGGTGAACTTAACATTGTAAGTATTTTACCATGGCAACCCACACCACATAGTGTTACGTTAACCCCCTTTAAACCGACACCGGCAGAGCTCTGTGGGGTAACTAATTTCTCCCTACATGTATATGCTATAGTACACACTGTGAGTACAGTGAGTTGTTGGCCATACAGTGTCTTCAGACATTCCAAAAAATATTTGGGTAATAAGTTTACTGTAGAAAATCTATTGTTTATTCTTAAGGATGCTGGACATTGCTGGCTAAAAATGCTAAATGAAACAGATGGTCATGTCACGTGATGCAACACTGGAGTTCTAAAGATGATCATGTACTCGTATATGCATATGCTCGTGTATATGTTGTTCAGTTAGTGAACCATTTAACGTTTGGTCTACACAGGTGTGGGTGGGGGACAAAGGTGGCATCAGTGGAATGCTAAGAGGTTTCAGTTGGCCCATTAATGAAAGAATTACAACATTGTTCCATCATTATTTCCCTGTGTGTGGACAGTCTGAATGGTAATTCATCATTCCAAACCTTCTATTAATGGCCTCTGGTGACTGTCTGGATCTAAGCTAAAACCACATTGGGGATCTCATCCGTGCTTGATTTGCATCTGTGTTGCAAAGCTCTTTTCTTGGTTGTTCTGTAAATGCTTGATACTGCGTGGGTAACAGACGGGGTGGAAAGCAGAGACTCTGCACTGAACACATTACAGTGGTATTTTTATTCGCTCTTCTTGTGTTCATCGATCAGAACTGATTCACTTCCAAAGCTTCAGCTTCACACTCCCTTTTTAAATGTAACTGTGATCTGAAGCATTGATTTAGTCTTGAGGCAGTTATCTATATTGTAATAGCCAAGTTTGTGTGTGTGTGTGTGTGCGCGCGCATGTGTATGGCTTTGATCACGCAGAAACCAGGGAGAGCTTACATTTCCTGTTTAGTATGCTTATATATTTTGGGTCAAGAATGAATGCTGTGAAAATGGAGTTAGCTAGCCATTGAACAATAGATGTTGTGCTGCAATACACCATGAGAGTTTGGGTTTTTGAGGTTTTAAATGTTGTGGTTCATGTTAGTTTAAAAGTGTTGTTAGTGTTATTGATCTTATTGTGTTTTTTGTAGTTCAATTGGTGTAGTTCAGTGGTGTCCAAAGTATTCCAGAAAGGGCCAAGAGGGTGCAGGTTTTCTTTCCAACCACTGACTCCAGCAGGTGATTTCACTAATTAACATCACTTTAAGCAAATTGCATGAGTTCATCAGTGAAATCACCTGCTGGAGTCAGTGGCTGCAAAGAAAACCTGCACCCTCTTGGCCCTTTCTAGAATACTTTGGACACCACTGTACTATATGCTCCACAGTCTCCTTGAGCACAAACGAGCATTGGGCCTTTACACAGCTGACATTGAACTACCCACTACCTCTGATCTTTCTGGAATACTTTTGACACCACCGGTTTAGTCAATTTAGTTAAGTGTCATGTTGCTGGTACTTAGACTGAGTGTATTGCATTCCTCTTCTGCCACCATCTCTGTTTTTGTATGTTTAAAATTAGAAGCACCTGCTTGGGGCAGAATGCGGAAAAGACAAAAAGCTCTCTGTGCATGCAAGCGTGCATATAACTTTGATCACAGAGAGACTGGGGGAGAACTGACATTTGCCCTTTGGTATGCTTATGTATTTTGGGTCAGATGAAGGCCACCAAAACGGAACATTGATAGGACTAATATTTTTGGAGAAGCTATGTATAATAGCTAACAACAGTGGACGTTGCTAACTACATTCTAGACTTGTACGCCATTCCAGCAGGGTGCGGTAAATCATCTTTATATTAAAAGCGTGAGTGGTTGCTTGCATGGTTTTATTTAGTAAGTTCAATGTAAGAACATAATTTAATTGTAAATACGTTAAAAATACGTGGATACAAAGTGAAAACCCTTATTTCCATTGTGGTCCATTTAAAAATCAAATGACAAAATAAAAGTAATAATAAAATAATGATGATAATAGTGTGTATATGATAACAAGAACCTAAACAATTTATAAATACATTAAGACAGTAAATCAGCATAAAAAAATTACATAATTAATAAGAAATAAAAGGATTTAGTTCTTCTAAAAACTGTTGAGGTTTAAATTTCTAAAAACATTCTGGACTCACACACCATTCCAACTCATTATGCAACCTTTGCTTAATTTATTATCACCCTTGCAAAATGTCAGCTACCTATTTTATTTACACTACCCAATCTAGAGTTTGTGGATCCCCACGGGAAACACACTAGTTACTTTATATTTTGGCTGAATACCTCCAGTATTCAAAAAGGCTATTTTATTCCCTTGTGTTTAAACTCTGAATCAAAGATTGTCACCTGTATTATCTTAACTAGGTCGAGTGTTTTGTGTGTTGCCAAAATTTTGTAAGATTATTTGCTACTGTGACTTTGAAATTTTTGGGCTTGCCATAAAATAGAACTCACATTTTTCTCCAGTTTCCTTTCATGAACAGCTGCAGTTTCCAGGCAGTTATGTCCAACCAACTGAGTTGTCTATATCTTGATCACCACACGTGCAAGTTTTTTTTTTCTCTCTTTTTCTTTCATATGTTTAAAAAAAGCCTTTCATAAGAAAAATTCATTGATTGGAAAACTCATGATGTAATTCAAAGAATGAGGCAAATTGCTTTTCACCACTTTAGAAGCACAAACTGACAAATGCTGTGTACAGCTGCTTGGTGTGTCACAGTAAGAATGTCGTAGAAAACCCAGCAACATTTATCATGTGTTGTAGTCATTCCTCCCCCATTCCCACTACATGAATTAAAACTGTTTGCTTTATTCCATTTAACCTGTTTAAATGTTAAGTTTTCTATCTCCTCTAGCCCTTCTCTCCAGTTTGAGGCAGCTTGGGCCCTGACCAACATTGCCTCTGGGACTTCAGCACAGACTCAGGCTGTGGTTAAATCCAGTAAGTTAACTCTACCCCCCCAAACCCCATGTTACATGTGCAATTATGTACGAACTGGTTGTGAACACATTTATTGGAGTTATTTTCCTACACTCAGTAATGCACAGTCATGTCTACAGCTCCATGTTTTCTTGATGAATTCACTACAGTTAACATTCTGTTTATTGGTGATACAGTTGTGCAATACTGTGTACTAGCACAGAAATTAAAATGCTAATAAACAATATCGATAAAGCGGTGAATAGTCTTCTTGAAGCAAAAACAAAACAAACTTTTTTTTTATGTCAAACACAGAGCACTGATGTCTGGGGAGACTCGGTCCATCTGTCATCTGGTTTGTAGCTTAATCAGAATGTAGAAAAAGTAAAACATCAACAGTGTTTTCAGTGATGAAAGTTTGCCAGAAATTTTCGGGAAACCGGATTTTTACTCGTGGTGAACATTTCCGGGTTATTTTTGATAACATACGTCAGAATCCATTCATTCAGTTCATTCCCAAACAGTTGGTGGCGGTAATGTTTTGCAAGCCGCCATTATACTCAGAATTGTTTCACGTAATCTGTCTTCATGAAGTTTGTGTTTGTAAAAACATCTCTGAGACGCCACAGTGGATATTAACTTTGACATTTTCACATCATGATCCAAGACTGAAGGATTAATGTTACGTGCCGCTGCATGTCCACAAAGCAGCGAAAGAGAGATGACATTCTGATTTTACCGTGAGCTGCGCACTGCGCTGAAATTGTAAGACAAATGGATGAAACATTGTCCTGCTGTGCGAGATGATTTGAAGTTCATCAAAAAAATTAAGCTGGTTTGACCCAAACGAGCGACCCAACTTTTTTTTTGAATCGTCATTTATTCAGAAAAGCTAACAACATGGTAAGTCTTTGATCTTGTTTCACAAAACTTCAAATTGTCTCAATGCAAACTCTAAGAAATGCAGAGAAGACACGCACATCCAAAATGCATAAAAAGGCGTGCTGGACCAAGAAAAATTATACCAAAGGTAGAAACTGAATGATCCGCACAACCACAGCGCTCTAATACAAAAAAAGCTTTATTTAATAAGACATAATGTTTTGGGCAACCTGCCCTTCGTCAGACAGCCAATGAAAATGATGCAAAGTCTAGCCTGCTAAATCTGCGTTTTATGGGTCTTCTGTATACAGGCTTTCTGAAGTTCTGGGATGAAAAAAATCCAAAAGATAATGGCAGATTTCACACTTTTGAAGAGGGGATGGCCTGCCTTGTGACAACAGTGTGATGAACAAGTTTAGATGGCAGTGGTTAGAGGAAAAAGACAAAAATGGCGTTGATTATGTAGCAAGTCAGTTTGACCCTTACTGTGTAAATCCACTCAAAAGTGGAAAAAAAGGGTTAAACCAATAACTTTATTTTAGATTATATAAACATTTAGAAAAAAAAAATACATTTTTAATGCCACTACTACATTTTAGAACTGTTAAAGTTAACACTTTTTTTTCCCCATTTGCCCCATTTTCTCAGATTTTCAGTATTCAACATTTTCAGTGTTTTCCAGACAGAATGTAACTGTGCTTTCTGAGGATGTAATTCTTGTATTTCACACAACCAAAGTACTGCTTATCCTTTCTTCATGAAATTTTGTGACTTTTCCTTAAGGACATTGCAGTTGTGTGTCTCACCATGATTCCACAATGTTAAATTGTCAGACTTTTAAGGTATTCATACTGTTTTTCTGTTAATTTTATAAAAACAACAATATGAAGGACATTTTATTAGGAACACCGTACAATAATGCATATTGTATTAGGTGTGACCTGAAAATAGCATTTGAGTTGACACTCTATAAAGTAGTCGAGAGCTGAAGCAATTTTAATAAGTGAAGTGTTTTTTTATTCAGATTCTGCCCTGCTGAGAGTACACACATTAATCACTGAGCTAAAGTTCTACACAATAGTGCAAGCTAAAGGGTTTTTATTCAACAGTGGCAATCGCTCTTAGCTTCCCTCCACTTTGGGGGACACAGCCTAAGTAACAGCTGCCTGAAAGGATTGGAGTTCACAACAGCATAGTATCACTCACTGAAGCACAGGTTTAACATTTTAAACGTGTAATACCATTATTACAACAGCATGGTACAACATACGGTTGTACAGCGTTCAGTGCCGTTATTAATTGTCAGGTACCCCCAGTGTTTTTAATAAAGATGGGTGCAAAACCAAAGATGAGCTAAAAATTTTGATTGTATGTCTCAAAAATCTCATGCTTGGTTATAAGACATAATTTTACTATGAGAAGTGTGTCCTCCATCTCCAAGGTGCCTGTACTTGGTACAGAAATTTAACTTGACAGCTGTATTATGAAGTATACCATATATTACTGTTCTTAGTAAGTTGCTTTTGAATATGACTGGGCAATTTGCTAACTTGTAGACTTGTATGTATCCAGATGCAGTGCCTCTCTTCCTGCGACTGCTGCACTCTCCCCATCATAACGTCTGTGAACAGGCTGTCTGGGCTCTGGGAAACATTATCGGTGAGAACTTTCTCATTGGCTTGTGTGATACTGCATCTGAGAGTTGTATTAACTTCTGCTTCCTGCATAACCAGGTGATGGTCCACAGTGCAGGGATTATGTAATCTCTCTCGGTGTGGTCAAGCCGCTTCTTTCTTTCATCAACCCCTCAATCCCCATCACTTTTCTCCGCAACGTCACTTGGGTCATTGTTAACCTCTGTCGCAACAAGGACCCGCCACCGCCCATGGAGACTGTGCAGGAGGTACAAACAGCATTTTTGTATGCCATTGGTCATTTAGAATAAGGGCTGAAAGGATTAATCAAGTAACTCGAATAATTCGGTTACAACAAATGTTTGAGGCAAATTCTGTGCCTTGAAGCTTCATTAAACGTTGCAGTACATGTGCCAGGCCTGTGTGGTGCTGCAATGTCCCCAGGAAAAAAAAAAAAAAACAGAAGACGACTAGAGAATAACAGCTAATCAAATTAGCAATGATAGCTACAACTTTCCAACGTGACACAGAGTAAAATAAAGCCTTTAAAGAGAAAGACGGTCCACTCTGATCATCTGAAATAGACTTACTGTGCATTTAAAGCGAAACACACGGTCTGCTTGACGTGGGGAGTGACTACTGAACTGGCGGCCGGCTGCTGTCTCTCTGCGAGTCACAGCTCCGTCCCCAGCTACACTGACAAACAGCAGAAGTCCAGTCTGTCTTCTGTGTTTCGCATTTTAATTTTCTTTTTTGGGGGGGGGGAAGCAACACAGAACGCTTCACAAACAGTAACTTAAATAAAATAATTTAAAAAACTGACTGCAAGGCTTGCATGTTCAACCTCCAGCTGAAATGCATCTGTTGAATTGCAAAGAAAGAGGGATAAAAAAATTACAGTGACCCAATTCACCAACCTTTATATAAAACAAAAAAACAAAAAGCCAAACAAACTTAAAAATGGTTACATTTTACAACTTGGAGAAAACAAAACAAAGCCACATCCCATCGCCATTTCAGCAAAATGTCAACACTTTGGCACAGCGACATTGTGCCATTGCTTAAGGGGCTTTCACAGTGGCGTATTCGTAGAGCTGCTCATTACAGCGTATCATCTATGCTGTAATGAGCAGTTCTCCGCCCACTTCATGTGGAGTTTTTTCTCAATACGCAGCAGTATGTTGAGGGCTACGTGCGTAGGATGGAAGAAATTAAACCGGTTTAATTTTCTTCGGCATACAGCACAGCATGGAGCCTTCACGCGAGTACACCCAGCGCCGTGCTACTGTCTGATATTGTGAGCCTGCCCACGCTTCAACACGGTACTGTACGCCACTTCACATCTCCCTGTTGTTCTTCAGGAGCTATAAAAACTGCAACATCATTGCTTTACTTTATCATAGTGGACTCATTATATGAGGACTGTTTCACTGTATCGCATCGTTTCATAATCTCTCTCTCTCTGTCTCTCTCTCTCTGTGTGTCTGATCAGAGCTGTGACTCTTTAAAATAAACGCGCACTCGCTGCATGTCGGTGCGCTCATCAAACGCCCTGATCGATCAGTCTGATCAAAGCTGAAAAGAGCTGTGACTCTAAAATAAACGCACACTCGCTAAAAATAATAATAATAATGTTACATGACTATTTTTAAGCCGCACAACACCATGCAGTAGTGCAGCATGGCACACGCGACTGTGCACACATTAAAACGCGAACACACGCAGCTGCAAGTATGAACGAACACTGTTAAAGGCTGAGTACGCGCGTGTTTAAATGAAACGCAACGCTGCAATGAGCATCTCTACGAATACGCCAATGTGAAAGCCCCTTTAGTGAGAGCCCTGGGCTATTGATGTTGTTTAAAAACACAAAAGTACTTTTTTGCCAATTACTCGATTAATCACCAGAATACTTGATTACTAAAATAATTGGTAGCTGCAGCCCTATTTAGAATGGAATTCAATTTCTGGCTGAGTCATGTAGGATTGTTGCAGTGCTTCTTTAAGAGCTAAATTAGCCTCATCACCCTGGGAAATTCTTAACTCAAAAGCTATTTGGGGACATTGGAAGTGTGATTACAACAGATTTGTCCATTCTGCCCTGTTTTTCTCCTTTATCCTTGCTGTTTTTTTGTTTTGTTTTTTTTTTCCCCTCTGCCTACATCCAGCCCACTTACCATCTACTTTTCCTTTTCCACAGATTTTGCCGGCCCTTTGTGTGCTAATATACCACACGGATATAAATGTAAGTATAACAGCTATAGCTTACTTGCAGTCATTTTCCTTTTGCACATATTTATGTTACACACACAATAACTGTGCTGTTGGAATTGTCTTTGTAAACAGCAGAAGCATCATTGTTCCATGTTAGTGTTACCAGCTTTTTGTGGTTCTTGGTTTAGATCCTAGTCGACACAGTGTGGGCCCTGTCCTATCTGACGGATGGTGGTAACGAGCAGATCCAGATGGTCATTGATTCAGGTGTCGTTCCATTTCTTGTGCCTCTCCTCAGCCACCAGGAGGTGAAAGTTCAGGTCAGACTTTTCAGATGGCTTTATGAATCAGTACTCTGCAAAAATGTTGTGCATGATTTAAAAATAAATAAATAAGAGAGAGAGAAAATGTTGGCACTAAAAACACATCATGTACGAGGTCTATTAGAAAAGTATTCAACCTTATTTAAAAAAAAAAAACATATGGATTTGAATCACGTGTGCTTGCATGAGCCAGCCTTGAACCTTCATGCGCATCCGTGATTTTTTTCACGCCTGTCGGTTGCATCATTCGCCTGTGAGCAGGCTTTGAGTGAGGAGTGGTCCACCCCCTCGGCGGATTTTCATTGTCAGGGAAATGGCTGAGAGACTGCTGCTTTGCTTGATCAATTTTTTTTTTTTTTTTTAAACTGTGAGGCACATCTATGTGGACACCATTCGAGAAATTCAGGTGGTTTTTGGTGAAAATTTTGTGGGCTTCAAAGACATTAAGGGATGTTACTGTCCCTTTAAGGATGGCCCACAGCAGCTGTGGGGTGCGCCGCGCTCCAGCTGCCATCGACAGGCTGAACGACCATTTCATTTCTAAACGAATGGCTCTGTGGATCCGTGACCATCGTGTGCACTTTCTCTGGTTATCACAAGAGCTGGACATCACCCATTTTCCTGCAGATTTCACTTTTAACAAGAGATTTTGTCGTGGAAAGCCGAGCGGACACTTCGCGCGTCATGATGGATTCGCTGCTGGACCGACACAAAACCACTTCTGTTTTGGTCTCACAGGTCGGCTTTGAGATGGCATTCAGACAGCTGTCAGTGGTTTTTCAGTCGAGTGATTACCCAAGAAATTGTGGATGTGCCTGGACATGCCAGAACATGTTCTGTGACGCTTCATCACGGCGTTGCTTTGCGCGTCTGTCTCAATTTGCCGAAAAAGTGCTGATGTCCACGTCTTTTCACAATTCCTGTGCTAGTCCAGACAACCTCCCGGATAAAACACAGCGTCCAGTTTGGAAATGAACGGCACATTCCACTGTTACGAGGAGATTTTGTCATGGAAATGAGCGGACGCTTCGCGCGTCACGACAGCAAGCGAGACAAAGAACATCTCCGTTTCGGAGTGCCAGAAGGACAAGCTGGGACATGTCCACCTCTCCACAATTTCTCTGATACTCACTCGACTGGTAAGCACTGAAAGGCATGTCCCAGCTTGTCCTTCTGGCACTCTGAAACGGAGGTGTTCTTTCCTCCGCTCCTTTCCATGACAAAAACTCCTCATAACAGTGGAATGTGCCGTTCATTTCCAAACTGGACGCTGTGTTTTATCCGGGACGTCGTCTGGACTAGCACAGGAATTGTGAAAAGACGTGGACATCAGCACTTTTTCGGCAAATTGAGACAGATGTGCGACGCGCAAAGCAACACCGTGATGAAGCGTCACAGAACATGTCCAGGCTCATCCACAATTTCTTGGATAATCACTCGACTGAAAAACCACCGACAGCTGTCTGAATGCCATCTCAAAGCCGTCCTGTGAGACCAAAATGGAGGTGGTTTGTGTCGGTCCAGCAGCGAATCCATCATGACGCGCGAAGCGTCCGCTCGGCTTTCCATGACAAAATCTCTTGTTAAAAGTGAAATCTGCAGGAAAATGGGTGATGTCCAGCTCTTGTGATAACCAGAGAAAGTGCACACGATGGTCACGGATCCACAGAGCCATCCGTTTAGAAATGAAATGGTCGTTCAGCCTGTCGATGGCAGCTGGAGCGCAGCGTGCCCCACAGCTGCTGTGGGCCGTCCTTAAAGCGACAGTAACATCCCTTAATGTCTTTGAAGCCCATAAAATTTTCACCAAAAACCACCTGAATTTCTCAAATGGTGTCCACATGGATGTGCCTCAGTTTCTAAAAAAAATTTGATCAAGCAAAGCAGCAGTCTCTCAGCCATTTCCCTGACAATGAAAATCCGCCGAGGGGGTGGACCACTCCTCACTCAAAGCCTGCTCACAGGCGAATGATGCAACTGACAGGCGTGAAAAAAATCACGCATGCTCATGAAGGTTCAAGGTTGGCTCACGCATGCACGTGATTCAAATCCATATGTTTTTTTTTTTGGTTTTTTTTTAAATAAGGTCGGATACTTTTCTAATACTCCTCGTAGTGTAGGAGTTGGGCTACCAATATGTAGACATGGACATGATCCCCAGTTATGCTACATGTCTGTGTTATTGGATAAGATGCCTAATCTGCACAGCCTCAGTCCAGCCTGGGGGGGGGGTAACCTGCGATGGAGTAGCCGTCCCATCCGAGACAGAGTTAGACACTCATGCTTCATGTTACAGAATCCGGGAATCAGCACTGGCACCAGTGGACCTCAAGGGCTGATATAGGACTTGCGTCTGTATATTGAAAAAAGAGCACAAATAACATGTTAGAAATATCAAATGAGACCATGCTATCTATAGTATTCCTTTGTCATAAGTTAGGAATCATTGAAGCACTATGCAACCTTGTTAATTGTGTAACATTTCAAATACCTTTTAATTCAGCTTCATTTAGTAGTGCATGTTAAATGTACTATGTCAAGGGTGATTGATAAAATGTATTTTGGCCATTGATTTTAAAAAAAAATCATCCTGATAAAATCTGTTAAAGTTTTAGCTTATGCCTGTAAATTGTTAGCTTCAGTGTCAGTTATGCTTTCAGAATAAAGGATACTGTAGTTGGGTCTGATATTAAAATGTATGTATTGTGAAGCACATTCCGGAGAGTCAGAGCTATTGGCATTAGCAGGGAGAGCTGCTCTATAAGGCCTATATGAAGATTTTGGCCATAGTGTTTCTCAAAAATGCTCATTTGCAGGACAAAGATGGACAGAAGTATGAAGAGAATCTATTTTAATGTCCCTGTTTGCACTCTGTGGCTGGGATAATTGCAAGAATCTAATGTTGATTGGTTTATGATTAATTGAATGTCCAGTTTGTTGTCTTTCTTGAATAATGTTTTAAGTTGTAATCCTATACGTCTGAAAAGATCTTTCTTACTCTTAATATATAATGCTAATTCACAAAACTCCCTCATATTTGATTTTTGGAGGTTTACATTTGGAAATTTCAGGAATAGTGTTCTACTAATGTCACAAATACAATATGATTGATTGTAGATATTTTTTCCCCTGCTACAGCGATGTATGATACAAATGTGTTTAAATTGCTGTTCAAAATTAGAATATATGTACAGAATATACTGGAATACATTAGCTATGAATACGTTAACTTATCAAGTAATTGCAGCCTGTCAGTAAAGTGACTGTTTCTCATTTTCACCCTTGGGGAACTGAGCGCTTTCATTTGAAGTGTTTTGTTCTTTGCTTTTCCATCATCCAGACAGCAGCTCTGAGAGCAGTTGGAAACATTGTGACGGGGACAGACGAGCAGACACAGGTTGTCCTCAACTGTGATGTCCTTTCTCACTTTCCCAACCTGCTAACACACCCTAAAGAAAAGATCAACAAGGTGTTATTCTCATAGCATTACTTAAGTAGATGTATGTTTTTAATGTGGGTGGATTTTAGACAGTCTTGTTGAAGAGAGGATTCTTATTGCAGTACTTCTTTGAAACCACAATGCTTTCATTACTGCGAGTGCGCTTCCGTTTTATAGTAACTGCCAACTTCAGTTTGTGTTTTGTCTATTCGTAGGAAGCAGTTTGGTTCCTGTCCAACATTACAGCCGGGAACCAGCAACAAGTCCAAGCTGTGATCGATGCTGGACTGATTCCTATGATCATTCACCAAATGGCCAAGGTAAACATGTCTGTGTGATAGGATGGGAACAAATTCCAGGGGAGAATTTTGCAGCCAGTGAAACAACTCGCAATAAATTAATTGCCAGTGGAGAAAGTGGTCTAGATCTGGTGTGCGTCTTGGTGCTGTGCTGAGGCAGAGAGCTGCTGCTGTGGGTACATGTTGGTGACAGCCTGTCTCTCCACAGGGTGATTTTGGCACTCAGAAGGAGGCAGCGTGGGCAATCAGTAACCTCACCATCAGTGGGAGGAAAGACCAGGTGAGCTGGGCTGTGTGTGCACGGACGGAAAAATCTGAAGCTGCGTTGTATCCAGTTTTATAAAATCCTTCACACTGTTCCAAAAACAGATCATTGTAATTTGTGGTCAGCTGTACAGTGGCTGGATGCTATGAACACAATAATTTGAAGTCAGTGACGTGTTAACATGTAGCATCTGCTAACTTTGCTCAATAATTTAGCCTTGTAATTTTGATACACAATTCGGTACAGAGATTAGCGACGCAGTGATGACACGATAGCACCACGGCAGAAGCCTGTCGCCAAGCTTCCGCTCCTGGAAATTCTGATAGTACGGGTCATGTTGACTTAGTTAATCTGTGGTTTGAGTACAGTGTCATCCTGCTAACAAACAAGGCAAAAAAAAAATCTTAATTTCCAGTGTAGCAGCAATGAAGCTGTATTTCATATGAAGGGGAGAAAAATATCGTAATCATTAGCTTCAGGCCTTATGAGGTGCATAATGGAAGACGTGATGAATTCCTGTTTTGAATGTCAACAATTGTCTATAATTTAAGTTTCTCTCACTGTTGCATTTCTTCAGAGGGCAGAACTTTCTTGTTGTTTTGTGTAGTTATGAAGATGACTGCAAATGATGTCACGATAAGATCTCAAACACTGAACCATCTGTGTTGTAACAGAGTATTTGTGTGCGGGTGTTTGATCTTACAGGTGGAGTTCCTGGTGGAGCAGCACGTCATTCCTCCCTTCTGTAATCTCTTGTCAGTGAAGGACTCCCAGGTGGTGCAGGTTGTCCTGGATGGTCTGAAAAACATTCTCATCATGGCTGGAGATGAAGCTAGCACCATTGCTGAGATCATTGAGGAGTGTGGAGGTCTGTATCTCACTACTGAGGGTTTTATTTAATTTTTAATTTAAATAAATCACCCAGTGTGACTGTCATGACTGACTCCACCAGATGTATCATTGTGGATGTCCAAAATGTCCACCAATGATATGTGCAGCAGTAGCTTAGGATATCATACATTTGAGATCAGTTTTGGGACACAGCGTAACACTTCCAGGAACCTCTTTCTCTAAACTTGACTGACAGGCATGGGTGAGCCCCAGATGTTTACGACAGCTTGGAGTTATCATAATACGTGGAGCCTGCGTGTCTCTTAATTCACAACAAATTGTGTGTCAGAGCCTTTTATGTTGGAATAAACTGTTGCATCAGACATTTTCTTGCAAATAAGTCATGAAAGATGAGAAATGTGAAACTTTTTTCTTTTTTTTTTTTATCAAATAACAAAGGTGTAAGCTGATTTAATTTGCCATACTTGAAATTGCACACCCTGGCTGAATCTTCATGGTGTGACAGCTGCACAACTTAGTCGACGCAGCCAGCGCATTCACCAGATTTTTCACAAGTTGGCATACACTGGCTAAATCGTCAAGGTGCGGCAGACCCATAACATTAGCAGAGCTGTGGATTAATTGCAAAGTTTTCATAAGCGTCATGTTGTCATGACTTGTTTTTAAATCGATAGCTGTTATTTTCGATGTCTGAAACTTCAGCAGCCACTCTCCACGGTGTGAAGATGTGCTGTGGGTCCATATCGAGTAGTCGTAAGTGCAGGCTATTAAAAACAATGTTTGTGAGAGAGACAGTTTTGTGCACATGCACAAGTGTTGTCATCAATGCAGCAACTGTGAAAAGTCTCAAATATATCTGTGTGTTCAGGCAGTCTATAAGAACAGTGTCATAGTGGAGTTTCAGCTACGTGTTCACACAGCCGGGTTAAAACAGTATTGTGGAGAGTTTCACGTGTGCATTAGCAGTTATAACCAAGTTAACAGTACATCTTCCAGTACAGACAGCCAACACTGTACAGATCTGACTGACATTCTCTTCAAAAATTAAAGGAGTTGAGAGCGAAGCGTCTGTCTTCCCTCTGTACGGAGCACTGAACCAGGTGACGCTCGCGTAACACGTGTAGTAGAAAATCCTGAAGCTCCTAAAAATAAGGTATTCTGATTTATTCCAAAGTAAGAAATGCGTTTAGAATCAGGCAGCCTGTAAACACAGCATGGTAGCAGTGGTGGTGTTTCGACTCGTACGGACATCTGGGTTAAAACGGTGTGTCTTCTCGCAGGTCCATCTGATCTGAATGAGTGCTGAGCCATCACTTTCATATGAACACTCAGTAATTTCATGATCTGATGTTGCAACATTTGTTTCACGCGGTCTGTTCGTCATCGTGCTGTTTTGCTGGGACTGACATCACCCGCTGACTTGCAGAGCAAGACGTTTAATTAGCAATAAAGTACGTCACCAACCATCAGTCGTGACCACGTGCACATATAGACTTAAAATTGCAAATACTTTGATGTTGAACGGCAAGTTCACCAACATGCAACATATCTTTTGTTTGGCCAGTGTGTGATATGGTATTTGTCTAGGTTACTTAGGTTGTTTCCCAGTAGCTGTGGGTTGAACGGTGTGGGTGTGTAAGAGTTCCCTGTGCAACAGCATCCTAAAAACGCATCACAGCCCCCAAGGGTGGTGCAGGACCTGATGCAGGGATGATACTACTCCGCGTCCCACTGCTTTGAAAGGTGTACTTGAATATTGTTTTATAAGAAATAAGAGCCGGTTTTCCCCAGCATTTCTTGACAAAGATTTTGTTCATGACAGAAAAGTTATACATTTAGAGTTGCGTCAGACAGGGTGTCCGTGGTGAAACTTGCCAGAAGAACTGTGTGCATGTGAAAACTTTTTTTGTGGTTCTTCAGGTTTGGAGAAGATAGAGAACCTCCAGCACCATGAAATGAAGACATCTACAAACTGGCATTTGAGATTATTGATCAGTACTTTCAGGAGATGATGTAAGTCTACAGTCACTAATTGACAATGCCTCCCTCCCCACCCCACAGGTGCACTGATATCTGGTTTTAATTTTTTTTTCTCCAGATTGATGAGGATCCCAGCTTGATTCCTGAAACTGCTCAAGGAGGAACCTTCAGTTTTGATCCAGCTTCCAGCATGCAAACAAAGGAATTTGATTTCTAGAGACAGGATCCTTTTGGTTCAACCAGCTGCACGGGTACTCTGTAATCACCCCAGACACTCACCCATCACTACTCCAACCTGGCAACTTGGTACTGAAGGATTTAATTAGCATCATTTCACCATGGAAACGTGCTGTTGAAGGATTTTGCCACTCCCATGTCTGGTCATTGGGTGCTTTGGAAATGGTCATCCTTCGCAGAACTCAGCCACCCTACACTGGAGTCCCGCTCACTTGTTTTCACCGTCTGGCAACCTGCATCAGGAGGATTGCCAGCAATTCCTTTACCAGTGCTTCTGAATCTCTCACAGTTCAAAGCAGAAGGAAGATGGGCCTTCCCAGTAAGGTTTAATTGCCAAACTTCGGTCTTCACAAAGACGAACACACAAGCACATTTTCAGTCACGAACCATACGCACTGTTTGACACTTAGAATTTGTGTGCATACTTCTGTTCGATGCATCATATCACTTATGGGCAGAAATACTGCTGTTTTCTTTGTGCTTATTTTTGTGCTTTCCCTCTCCTGGATTGTTGATTGGTGTTTAAACTCACCCACACAGTATGTACATGAGGCACATACAAACAGCCTCCTGATAACCAGGCACCCAGAGATCGCACTCACCCAATTAATGAGTTAAGGCCCAGAGCGAAGCCAAGACTAACCACAGACCCCCACCGCCCTCCCAGGGGTGCTCAGGGACGGGTGGGAGGGGCTGTAAGGGCTCCAAGGCAAAAAGGATTCATGGCAAACTGACTGATGAGATGTTAGGCTCCATGACGTCACTTTCTTACGCAAACCTTTGTTGACATATCAACTTTAAAGGAAATCATCAAAAAATGTGAAGAAAACGTAACTTTTTTTTTCTTGATTACAGAAACTGTAAATTAAGACCTGCTGCTGACTAAGCAGAGCGGGAAGTTTTTTATTTTTAAGTGTGGATATCTGTCATGGGAGGAGGCACCCACAGGTGAAAGTGCAGCAACTTGAAGGAACACGTCACTGTTGCTTCCCCCCCAAAAGACTTTTGGAGCAGCACGAGATCTGCATGTCCTCTGATCCAAAGGTCTCCACTCGTGACTCCTTCTGTAATGTGAAACTCGAGAGGTGTTACTGGAGAAGAAAAATATTGACCTATTATTTTTGGATTCAAACATTTTAGGTTCAGTATCTCCCCCCACCACCACCCATGTTTCTGCAGTCTTAATGCACACGTCCTTGACAGCATGCCATCGTCAGGACTACCACTCTCCGAAGACCAGACCGCGCAGCCTGCAGGTCTCCCAGCCTTCACAGCACAGAGACACATGTCGCCACAGATTTGAGTAACTGTACAAATGTGATGTGGTCTCTTTACCGTCTAATGGATGATATAAATGTATTTACATAAAGCCTGTAAAGAGTTGCTGCAGCGGACAGTTGTTGGATGACCTGTCAGAAGCTGGGGAGGTTTTTTGTTTTTGTTTTTTTAAGCAATATTTCATTTTTAATTTTTAACATGTAATGACAGCTGATAAATCAGAAGCAGCGCTTTTGTTTGTAGTAGTGACGGACTGTGTAAAATGTACCGTCCCAGTTGTGGGACTGGGCTTGTGATGTTTGAAACTTGGAGCCCAGTCCTGGTCTTGTAGACTTACTGATCCTCTGTTTGGCTGCTAACTACTGAAAGGGGGTCAGTGCAGTGGGTCACCCTGTGGGATGTGAAATATTGGGTGGGGATATTTCAAGTGGCCCAGGGTATGTTTCTTCTTTTTGGGAGGTGGGGGGGGTGCTGTTTATTATGGATGAACAAAAACCATTTTGAGGGTGTACAGTGATAAACTAGACTTAGACCGAGCCACTTTAAAGATTACAATTTTGTTGCCTTGTATCGGAATTGGATACAAGCTTATATTTGCAAGATTTTTACTTGCTAATGAAAAGTTGTTTTAAATAAAATGATAGAAGAAAGCAACAGACAGCGTTTTGGCCTCTGATTGTTTATATCTTTTTTAAAATTTTAGATTGAAATCTCTTTAAGGTGGCTCATTGATGCTTTCAACTCTTGTGCATATTAAAGATGAGACTGAGTTGAAGAAAAAAAATTGTGCCTTTTGTTTGTCATTTCAACCAAAAATTAAAAAGGAATTTTAAAAAAGACTGACTTAAAGAATTTTGAAATGGGAGAGGTGGATGCATTGAGTATCCTCCCTGTTGTTGCCATGGGAATGACTGCTGCTCTCTTTTGAATGAGTATTTATTCTTCCCCCCCCCCTGATTCATTGGTACAACATACCATTTGTCCGCTCATAAGCCACAAACCATGGCCACGTTTTAGTCAGGGGATTTGGTTACAATTTCTCCCCCTCATCTCGCCTTCAGGACAATCTGTGTTCTGATCCTAATCAAAATAACTTGCTGTTTAGCCGTTTTATCTTCCGTGCTGCAAGAGTTGTGATTCGCACACTCGGTGACATTTTAATTGTGTAGAGTGGACAGAAGAATTTTAATAGACATTAACTATCATTAACAAATTTTTCATCAAAAAATGACTGCATCATAATAACAAAGATGATTTTAAACTGAGACAACTGGGCATTTTTTGCATTTACTTAGAATCTTAAAGTTGTGCACCTGGGTTCTAAGCCTCATGCTGTCTCTGTCCTTGGACAAGACTGTTGATTTACATTCAGTCCACCCAACGTATGTGACCTCAGTGGATGTTGACCTTGTTTGACCTTTACTTTGAAGACCAAACATTCAGCATAGTCAAAAATATTCCCTTTATTAATCCTTTTATTTCAACCAATAATTTGCATCATTTTTTACTGAAATTGGAGCAGCTTTAACTTTTGGCCCCTGTACAAACTGAAACTGAGCTTTGTCACCATGTTTGCTGTTTTGATCCCATAACTCCAGAACATTCTGTTACAGATCGTCCAAACTATACCTTTTTGGAATCGTTATCAAATAATGTGATAGTTTTCAATATGATTGGAGCATTTTTACATTTTGACCTCTGTGTAATTCTTCATTGACACCTATCTGGCTATAGCTACACACTGTGATATCATACATTTTTGTGTAGGCCATGGTACACTGAGGCTGGATTCTAAGTGTCGTTTGGTCACCTTCAGTGGTACCAATCAGGTCAAAATTGATGACTGGCTCCTGGAGTAATGTGCACAGGGGGGGACCTGGGGTATATAGGGAGAAGGATGCTGAGGATGGAACCACCAGGCAGGAGGAGAAGAGGGAGGCCAAAGAGGAGGTTTATGGATGTGCTGGGAGGACATGCAGGTGCTTGGTGTTACAGAGGAAGTTACTACGGAGTAGTAACTGAGCTGATTCTCTTATGTACTCTTTTGTTCTCCAAGTAATGTAACTGCCATCCCTGCTAATCTGTCTGCCATCATTAGCTATTTGATTTTTTTTTTTTTCTTGACACATTCTCCCCTTCTATTCTCAATTACTCATATCACTAGGACAAATACTCGATTCTAAAAAATTGTTTGGTTTTTTAATCTAAGTTTTATACAAGTGTAGCAAGGTGAAGTCCAGATTGAAAAGATGTTCCTGCTAGCTTGGCTAACGGAATGCCCCTTTGGCTGACCTGGTAGAGCTCTGGTCTTTAGTTCGAGCAGTTTGGGGTTTGATCCCACTGCCATCCCAGCCACAAAGGTCCTCCGGTCACGCAAGTTTTGTTTTTGTTTAATCATCAGCAAGCTTATTGAGATACACACACACCAGTAGTGTTCAGAATAATAGTTGCTATGTGACTAAAAAGATTAATCCAGGTTTGAGTATATTTCTATTGTTACATGGGAAACAAGGTAACAGTAGATTCAGTAGATTTTCACAAATCCAACAAGACCAAGCATTCATGATATGCACACTGTTAAGGTTATGAAATGGGCTATTACTAGTAAAAAAAAAAAAAAAAGTAGAAAGGGGGGTGTTCACAATAATAGTATTGTGGCATTCAGTCAGTGAGTTCATCAATTTTGTGGAACAAACAGTGTGGAATCAGGTGTCCCCTATTTAAGGATGAAGCCACCTGTTGAACATGCTTTTCTCTTTGAAAGCCTGAAGGAAAATGGGACGTTCAAGACATTGTTCAGAAGAACAGCGTAGTCTGATTAAAAAGTTGATTGGAGAGGGGAAAACTTATACACAGGTGCAAAAAATGCTGTTCAACTACAATGATCTCCGATGCTTTAAAATGGACAAAAAAAAACAGACGCGTGGAAGAAAACGGAAAACAACCATCAAAATGGATAGAAGAATAACCAGAATGGCAAAGGCTCACCCATTGATCAGCTCCAGGATGATCAAAGACAGTCTGGAGTTATCTGTAAGTGCTGTGACAGTTAGAAGACGCCTGTGTGAAGCTAATTTATTTGCAAGAATCCCCCACAAAGTCCTCTGTTAAATAAAAGACGTGCAGAAGAGGTTACAATTTGCCAAAGAACACATCAACTGGCCTAAAGAGAAAGTCTTTTTTTATGCCTCGGCAATGCGAGACAGTGGGTTATACCAACAAATCGAGAAAGAACATTAAAATCCACCATGACACACCAAGCAGCACACAGATCAGTATCATGCGTTATTTTGAGAGAAATAATCAGTAGCAGTGCCTCTCCAGGGCAGACCAGCAATTCACAAAGCATGCACGACATAAATGATTTAAAATACAGAAATGCCTGGTGTGTCTATGAGGTAGGAATAATATCAGATATTGAACAACTGGCCATTGTGTAGGATAATTTTAGCCCAACAGCCAGCCTTGAATTGGGCCAGATACTGGCCTCCATTTTGGAGTGAGCATTCCCAATCCTAAATGACCAATAGGAGAGCTGCGCTGGAATTCCCTGTCCTAAACGACCAATTGGAGCAGCGCTCGTGCCACATTAAAATAAGGCTGACATCAGCATCTCGGCAGCCATTCAATCACAGGCCAGGAGTGAGAGGACAGTATCTGGCCCAATTCAGGGCTGGTTGTCGGGCTCGGATAATTTTTCCATTGTCTAGCTTCGACTTGGTACTGTGAAGAAGCCAGTCCCGCTACTGCTAATTTGATTTTATATCGCTCCTGGGTGATATTATCCAAACCCTCTGAATAGTTGATGGCCAGATGGCCCTGACAACAGAAATATTGCTAAATTCAAACAAATTACTTAAATCTGGAATTCAAGAGCAAATACCACTCCCACATACACAGTGTATCTCTATGGTAAAACACGACAACAACCACGCCTTTTCACACCAGCGACGGACCTAATGCGGAAGCAAACCGCAGTAACGTGGATGCGACCAAATCAATATGGCCATTGTCGCCTGTCTGTGGTCAGCGTAACTCCAGTTCTACTGCCAGAGTCTTTAAATTTACAGGGAGCATTCTTGGGACACAGACCGTGGTCAAGTTCAAAGATGGCTAACCTTGACCTATTTTAAGAGGTTAAAAAGTCACATTCTGTTTCAGTCTGTTCAGTTTTGTACTTTAGTGGCAGGTGTGACAGCCGTCAGTGGCTTGTCTCCCAAAATCACTTTGTTTTTGTGTTTATATACATGTTTCTCATAATATTATGTAAAAGCTAGTGAGAAATAAACACTTCTAAAACTGAAAATGCTGTTTTTGGAACCTAATAACACCTCAGAACTTATTTACAACAAGATATTTTACGGACGTTAGCGTGGTGACTTTACGGGCTGGTAGCTATCTGCAAAACTCCATTTTATTTGTGGTAAATATATCCTCTTTGTCATATATGTAAAAGCTAGCGAGAAATAAACGCTTCTAAAACTCAAAATGCTGTTTTTGTAACCTAATAATATGGAGTCATTGACAAGACATTTTGCAGACATTAGAGATTGTAGATTTTGCAGACTTCATATGGAGTTAAATTTGTCTAATAATTGATACCTGCAAATGCACGGAGGATGATCTACAAATATTCCTTGATTTGCACAACTTCCACTCTTAAAATGTAAATATTGTTTTGGATTGACTGGGCCTTTGTTGAACATGTACAGGGTATTTTATCCTTGCATTATTTACAGTATATCAGTCCTGCTTACCTGGATTTTCGGGCATTTAGAAACTTTTGAGTTTTTGAAAGTATGGGCTACATTTGGGCTGTCCTGAAAAAAATATATTCATTCATTCAGCGATTAATAATTCCTTTTTATTCATCTCAAATTATATGTAGCCAAATGATATGCTACAAAAGTTAAATAGTGTCCAAAACATTTACAATAATATAAAATTCAGAAAAGCAGCAACATTTCATAATAGATTAGATTCCATAAATGTGAGGGAATGTAGTTTGAATTTATGATTTTTACCCAGTATTTAATACATCGGTGTCTATTTTTATGGCTGCTGACAGTCAGCTCCAGCTCTTATTTTGGTTTAATAAATAGAATAGAATAGAGCCTTTGTTGTCATTGTACATATATACATACATACAGTGAAATTTGTCCTCTGCTTTTAACCCATCCTAATTACAGTTAGACACAATCCAACCACTAGGAGCAGTGGGCAGCCACTGGCCGGCGTCCGGGAGCAACTCCGATGTAGAGACTCTGCTGTGGTCAGGTCAGGGCAGAGAAAGAAGCAGACCTTTAAATCAGTATGTTGTGATTGTGGGAGGAAATCGGAGTGCCCAGATGATACCTACGCAGGGAGAACATGCAACTCCACACAGAAATGGATTCAGATTCAATTTATTATACCCTTGGGTAAATTTGGTTTACAGTGAGTGAGTCATCTTGTTTTGTAACACACAGAAGAACACAGAACAAGACAAAGTGATGACAGTGCTAAGGCTAAAAAAAAGAACAATAAAAACGGTTGCAAGATAAAAACAAACAAACAAACTCCAATCCAGTCCAGTTTATTTGTAGAGCACATTTAAAAACAACAAGGTTGACCAAAGTTCTGTACAACAAAGACGTAAATAATTACATGATGAGTTGGGATGGCAGGAAGCAATCCCACGACCTTCTTGCTGTGCTAACCACTAAACCACTGTGCTGCCCTTACACCATATGTCTGATTTACTCGTGCTCAGTGTGCTGAATCACAATTTAAATAGGCCAATCACAGCCCAGTATGCAAGTAAACTTGAGAGTATTGATCAGGGGTTAGATCACTGTCCTTTAATAAGGTGTTACTTTCTGTAGCAATAGGAACTGCTTTTGTTCTTGGTTGGGACTCGGACAAGTTAGAGTGTTACACAGGCTGAATAATGCTGTGTTGTCGAGCCATCCTCTGAATAAAGTTCCCTGTGAGCAGGGGTAATGCTCAAACGTCCAGTTTGTAGAGTCATTGACAAACAGAACAAGCTGAAACATGCTGGCAGCGGTGCGTTCTGAGCGGTAAGAACAGCAAAGGTGTCGCAACACGAAGAGTTTGAATGAGGCTGACTAAAGCTAGCTGAAGCTCACGCCACTAGCATAGCAGTGCGCTGCGGGCATGAGCTCTACACAGGAAGAAAATAGAAGCGCTACAAGTACAAGAATGGATGGATTAAGACCGCCTCAACAGTGGTGTATGGACTCTGCTAATCTTGCCAAGTCATGGAAAACTTGGAAGGAAGAATTTACACTGTATATTGAGCTAGCAATGCCGGAAGCAGAAGAGGAGGCACGGGTAAAATTTGTCTACTACCTCATCGGAGAACAGGGCAGAGAACTCTGTGGGACGTTAATAGGCTTGGAAGCAGGAGGGACTGTTACCAGTCTGACATGCAAAATTGTAGAAGAAATGACAATTATAGATGATGTTATAGAAATTTTAACAGTGGAAATTGTACAGGAAACATCTAAAAAATATTCTAATCAGTTGTGTATACAGAGCACCAGATTCTTGTGTTGTGAAATTTACAGATAAAATATAGAATTATTCCATCAAATAAAAAATAAAACACTCTTTGTGTGGAGACTTTAATGTTAATGTGGAAAGTTCCACTTGCCAAAGAGTAAGTGATTTTGTGAATTCAATGAACAGCTTGGGCTTATTCCCTTTGATAACAAAACCAACCAGAATTACATCACAAAGTGCAACTGTAATTGATAATATATTCACAAATAGAACAGATGAAATTATTAAGAATGGGATATTGATGACAGATCTCAGTGATCATTTACCAGTTTTTTCAATATTTAAATATAAAAATAGGCATAAAAACTGATATAAACTTTAAAAGATAAGTCATTACAAGCCATAGAGGCATTAAATTATGACCTTAATAATCAAAATTGGGAAGAAGTTTATGTCGGTGATGTTAATGTAGCATATAGTTCATTTATGAAAATATTGATGAAATCATATAATAAAAATTGTAAATTAATAAAAACTAGTAAGAAAAGAGTAGATAAACCATGGCTGACCAAGGGAATAAAAAACGCTTGTGTAAAGAAAAACTATTTATACAGGTGCTTTTTAAAAATGCAAACAAAGGAAACAGAATACAGATACAAAAAATATAAAAATAAACTATTGACAATAATTAGGAAACAAAAAAAAACATTATTATAGTGAACAATTGAATAAGAGTAAAGATATAAAGGGCAACATGGGGAATTATAAAAAGGGTGATGGAAAGTGATGGAGTGAAATCATCTTTTCTGAACTACCTTGTCAAGGAAAATAAAGAGATATATGACATAAAAGAAGTTTTAAATGAGTTTGATTATTTTTTGAAGGTGGGATCAAATCTGGTGGGAAATAAACCAATAGTAGAAGATAAATACTATTGTAAATACGGTCAATAGTATTTTCCTTGACAATGTGGAAAAAGATGAAATAAGGAATATTGTAAAAAAAAACTGTAAGCAAAAGATCAACTGACTGTGAAGATTTAGACATGATGACTGTAAAAAAGTATAATAGAAACTGTTATTGAACCATTCACTTACATTTGTAATCTGTCTCTGTCAACAGGAATTTTTCCAGAAGAAATGAAAATTGCCAAGGTAGTCCCATTATAGAAAAATGGAGACAAACATATCGTTTCAAATTACAGGCCAGTGTCATTGCTTCCACAGTTTTCTAAAATTATGGAAAAGGTTTTTGTGACAAGGTTGGATAAATTCATTGAGAAACATCATATTTAAAGAATGCTCAGTATGGATTTAGAACAAAACATTCGACAGCTATGGCAATTATGGAATTAACAGAGAAAATCAACAGCAATAGATAATAAGGATTATTTGTAAGTGTTTTTATTCATTTGAAAAAAGCTTTTGATGTTATCGATCATTCAAGATTGCTTCATAAGTTACAACAATATGGAATAAGAGGGATTGCACATCAATGGGTAAAAAGCTACTTAGAAAATAAAAAACAATTTGTTCAGATAAATGATACTAAATCAGAATTGTGTAATATTATGTGTGGAGTACCACAAGGATTGGTACTTGGACCTAAACCATTCATTTTGTATATTAATGATTTTGTGAATGTGTCAAAGGTACTTGGTAGCATTTTATATGCTGACGATACAACATTATTTTACTCTGGATCAGATATACAGGAAGTAGTACAGGTGATAAATACAGAGTTGGAAAAAGTTAAATATTGGTTTGATACAAACAGATTGTCACTTAATCTTAATAAAACAAACTTCATATTGTCTAATGACAGAGTAAAAAAAAATGAGGTGTCAATAAAAATAGATGGAATGGACATTCAAAGGGTAAAAGAAACAAAATTTCTAGGAGTTATGATTGATTGAGGATTTTGCATGGAAGTCACATATAAACTACATAAAAAGAAAGAGCGAAAGCCATTGCTGTTTTGCATAAAGTTAAATATTCATTAAATAATTATGGATTATTAACATTGTACAATTCATTGATTGTTCCATATTTGACTTATTGTGTAGAAATCTGGGGATCAACATGTATAACTTATACACAACCTTTATTTATTTGCAGAAAAGAGCTTTAAAAGTGATTAGCAACAGTCGATTTAGAGATCCATCTAATCCATTGTTCGTTAAGTATAGGGTACTTAAATTTCATGATTTAGTTGATTTGAAATTATTACAATGTACAAAGCCAATAACAATACCTTACCAATAAACATTCAAAATATGTTTGAAAAAAGAGTACGTAGTTATAATTTGAAGGGCATAGAAGTCTTTAAGAAACCAAGATACAGAACCAAGATAAAGGAACGGAGTATTGCAGTGAATGGTGTAAAATTACGGAACAACCTCAGCAAAGAAATCAAAGAATCAAGGTCACTTAAATTATTTAAAAAACGTATTAAACTTGATGTATTTCAAAGTATGAAACTATGAAATAGGTCAGTGGACTGTGACAAAGCTAAAATGTAGCTGTTAATAATGTTTCGAATGTTAGAAGTTTAAAATGTAATCTGTTAGGGGTGTAATCTTATAGATAATGGTTAAAATTAGGAAATAAGTTGGTGGCATGTGACATAATCATAGAAATGTAATTATTGTGTGTCGATTGATGATGCTTTGTGAGATTGTATTGTAAAAAAGGGGGGCAGATTATATAGACTTGTTCTTCTAAACTGCTCCTTTTCATTCAGTGGTTTGTGGTGTTTTGTTGATTCTGCTTTCTGTTGTTATTTTCTTTTAAATGAATTAAATAAATGAATGAAATGAAATGTTTCATGAAAGATTGTGAACTTCCAGAGTGACTGTGGTGCAACCTGCAACGTCATTTCGATCAACCTGCGTGAGTCCAGATTGAAAGTTGGAGCACACGGACAAGTACTATGTATGTACAGTAAGTCCAAAGCAGTGCAAGTGAAGCAGTAAACTCATTCGTCCAATACACATTATTTATGCACTGGACAGTATTGTGACTAAAGAGCCAGGGACCAGTGACACATGGCAGTTGGAGAAATAAGACTGAGGTTCAAGACAATGTTTATGGGCGAAAGACTGTGGGAATAGCACATAATCTATTGAGAGATGGAAGCAGAGAGTGTGGTACACAACTGCAGGTTTGCATCTGGGGATTGTGATTGCCCAGGCCATTTCAGCTATTCCCATTCCCAACTGAGCCAGCCAGGAGAGGAGAATGGACAAGTTAGTCAACAGAAAGCAGCAGCTGGAGTCCGGCAGTGTAAATAACTGGATAATTCTCGTGTCCGTAGTGTACACTTTACTGATGGGAAACGCACAGAACTGCACCCAAACCCAACACTTCAACTTGGCTATGAGCTAAAGCAGGGTGTGTGATAATAAAGCTTATTCTTCATGATTTCTACCTGTTTTAGTGCTTGTTGATCCCTCCTCCACTGCAGGGAGTGACATTAAGCTTTTTCATGCACCTGTTTTCATGCAGGCTGGTGACCATTTTACCTGCCTGACGAAGTTTTTCAATTGCCCACTTTTTCATTTCCTACCAGAAAACATTTATTCTTCTTACTTTAGGTGCAAAATGTTCTTGAAGGGTGCACGCTCATGAGCGATATTGAAGTGTTTTGCCGAAGCGCGTGAGGCACGGGTTTGTTGTAACACTGGCATCCATCAACTCCTGCGCGGCGCGGAACTCCGATACGGTCTGTTTTATTCTTATTTTTAAAAAAAAAAACGGGAAGTCAAAATCAGCCGCATTGTTCTGTCCAGTTTATAATCAGTTGCCTGCACATGCCCATGTTTTTTCCTTTCTGTATAGGAGTTTGGTGTTTACATTTGTTCTACAAAGTTTTAAAACAAACCTAAATAAATAAAATGTTAACATTTTTATAGCAGTTCTGTAACTTCAGAAATGTAACATAAACAACCACAAATCATAAAAAGTTGGGAGTATATGTACAATGAAGATAAAAATAAAAATGTTGCATTACTGGACACCAATACAGTGTTCCACGGTTTAATAAGGTCAGACTGAAACATTCTTTTGTGTATCAGTTGATACTTAAACTAAATAAGAGCTTAATCCATAACAACATTATCAAGGCCACAATGTGAGTAAATTTTTGTTGTATGGATTGTTTGTAAAATATCTGTCTTATTTGTGTTGTTTATGTATTGTGTTGTCATGGAGCAACTGAATATGTAACACAAATTTCGGATCTCTGATCTGATAATAAAGTATTATCTTGTCTTATCTTATTATTTCCAGTGTCTCCACTCACACCCACAGAAGCCAAAAATGATTTCCAAGATTGTCTTGGTGGCTGCACTCACTTGTCTCCATCCAGCATGGACATTTACTTTTTGAGAACTGCCTACTTGACACAGATTTACTATAAAGTACCACATTGTTTGTATTTCTGAATGATTGATGTAAATGAAGTCTAAGAAATATTCAGACTTGTAAATATTCATGTGTCCATCCCCTGACATTTCTCCCTTCTTTTTTCTTGGAATATGCTGTAAGCCTTAAATGTGGAAATGGATGTATATTAAGTAATAAAATGAAGCTAACCACACAAAACATGAAATATTCACACTGTCTGCGGTTACAGAAATAGAAGTCAAAGAAAATATCAAAATCATTATGGACACCCCCCACCAAAAACACATTTTCTGTATCATCCAAAAGTTTTCTGATTTGGAGTTCTCTCTCTCGATAGATAGATATGTATGTATAATTTTATTTGTGGAAGACAGGACAAAAATGGCTCTTGACAGTAAAGGTTGCAGATCTTTGGTATAGAAAGAAAATTGAGGTGTTCATTAGCAAATATACAAATACTTTCATTCATTATGCATTTAACAGCAAGAGAGCAGAAAAGATGGGCATTCAGGTAATGAAAATGTATCTTTAAAATGATTATTTAAACATTAAAACCTCACAGTTGAAAGATGACTACAATGATTGATTCTTTTTTCATTTTTCCAAAGTATAAAATCTTGTTTTTTTGTTTTTTTTTAAGTAGTTTGGAAGGCCCTGCGATTTACACTCATATATACTGAAAAATCATTCATTTTTCATAATTATTGTAACTGTTTATATAGGACTTTCACAGAAATTAAAGCACAAACCAAAGTAAGCTCCAATATTAAACGAATAAAAGCCAATAACCAGTACTTGAAAGCAATGCACAAAAATCCCAAAATGAATGAGTGATGATAATCTAGAAAAAAAAAAAGGTGTGACTTTACTCCAGAGTGATGTATACTCAAGTGCGACTTATGAGTTTTTCCTCTTCAAGAAACCTTTTTTTTAACAGGTGCAACTTCTACCCCGGTGCAACTTATACAGTAGTGTTCAGAAAAATAGTAGTGCTATGTGACTAAAAAGATTAATCCAGGTTTTGAGTATATTTCTTATTGTTACATGGGAAACAAGGTACCAGTAGATTCTCACAAATCCAGCAAGACCAAGCATTCATGATATGCACACTCTTAAAGCTATGAAATTGGGCTATTAGTAAAAAAAAAAAGTAGAAAAGGGGGTGTTCACAATAATAGCAGCATCTGCTGTTGACGCTACAAACTCAAAACTATTATGTTCAAACTACTTTTTTTAAGCAATCCTGTGAATCACTAAAGTAGTATTTAGTTGTATAACCACAGTCTTTCATGATTGTTTTGATTCTGATTTCATGATTGTTGTTTGGAACCAAGATTTTGCTTGTTTACTAGTGTGCTTGGGGTCATTGTCTTGTTGAAACACCCACTTCAAGGGCATGTCCTGTTCAGCATAAGGCAACATGATCTCTTAAAAGTATTTTGACATATCCAAACTGATCCATGATACCTGGTATGCGATATATAGGCCCAACACCATAGTAGGAGAAACATGCCCATATCATGATGCTTGCACCACCATGCTTCACTGTCTTCACTGTGAACTGTGGCTTGAATTCAGAGTTTGGGGGTCGTCTCACAAACTGTCTGCGGCCCTTGGACCCAAAAAGAACAATTTTACTCTCATCAGTCCACAAAATATTCCTCCATTTCTCTTTAGGTCAGTTAATGTGTTCTTTGGCAAATAGTAACCTCTTCTGCACATGTCTTTTATTTAACAGAGGGCCTTTGCAGGGGATTCTTGCAAATAAATTAGCTTCACACAGGCGTCTTCTAACTGTCACAGCACTTACAGGTAACTCCAGACTGTCTTTGATCATCCTGGAGCTGATCAATGGGTGAGCCTTTGCCATTCTGGTTATTCTATCCATTTTGATGGTTGTTTTCCATTTTTTCCACGCGTCTGTTTTTTTTTTTTTTGTCCATTTTAAAGCATTGGAGATCATTGTAGATGAACAGCCTATAATTTTTTGCACCTGCGTATAAGTTTTCCCCTCTCCAATCAACTTTTTAATCAAACTACGCTGTTCTTCTGAACAATGTGTTGAACATCCCATTTTCCTCAGGCTTTAAAAGAGAAAAGCATGTTCAACAGGTGCTGGCTTCATACTTAAATAGGGGACACCTGATTCACACCTGTTTGTTCCACAAAATTGACGAACTCACTGACTGAATTCCACACTACTATTATTGTGAACACCCCCTTTTCTACTTTTTTTTTTTTTTTTTTTTACTAATAGCCCAATTTCATAGCCTTAAGAGTGTGCATATCATGAATGCTTGATCTTGTTGGATTTGTGAGAATCTACTGGTACCTTGTTTTCCATGTAACAATAAGAAATATACTCAAAACCTGGATTAATCGTTTTAGTCACATAGCACTACTATTATTCTGAACACTACTGTACTTCAGAAAATACAGTAATTGATAAATAATTTATGCATGTTACCATGCTTGTCATTGCTAAATGCAAACACAGCAGCGGCCACTATCAGCACCACTCTCGGTTGATGTCTGCGAGTTCTGTTCACAAATATGTTGATTTCCCTCTGTACACATTCAGGTGCTTGTTTTTGGCTTAAACTACAGTAACTGCCTCGGAACTGGCGACAACAAGAGCACCATCATTCCCAATGCTTGACAAGCAGGAAGGTGAACAGTCTGAATTATGGTAGTGGCCCCCACGTCCTGCTGCCCCCTGAGGGTACCTGCACACAAAGTGGAATACTTCTGTTCACTGTTGACTTATGAAGCAATGCTGAATGACTACACGTGTTTTCAGATGGAGACGTTTTTGCTTGGGGACCATAACAGCTACAGCCAACTGGGAAATGGGACCCCCAACCAAGGAGTGTCCCCGGTGCTGGTCTGCCAGTCTACTTAAGAAGAAGGTGACAGAAGTGGCCTGTGGCAGTTTTATGATTACAAGTACGAGTAAATACATACGGGATCAGGCCGATACTGGTATTGGGATCGGTGCATTCCTAACTTATGTATATGTGATTTCTTAGTTTTTATATATATATATATGTGTGTGAGGTGGGGTACACCCTGGACAGGACACCAGTCTGTCACAGGTGTGTGTTTGTGTGTGTGTATATCAGTGGTGGGCACAGATAACCAAAAAATTAACTTCGATAACAGATAATCAGATAACTGAAAATTATCTTCGATAAAGATAAAACAATAAACCACCCAAAAATGTATCAGAAGTTACAGATAACCGATAAATTCTAATATTGTCTCTGGTACATTTACAACTACTAATAAATGAATTTAAGTTTTAATGCCACAATAACTTCTAGTAATATTAAAAGTAACAACAGACCCAAACAATGAGACCACACTTTTGTCTTTGAACATTCTGCCTCTGCTAGAAGCACTTGTTTACTACAGAGCTCCCAGTACAGAGGCACTCTGAGAGCAGCCATAAAACCAACTATCAGTCACAACGCTCCGGTCAGGCGGTGGTCTTGAAAAATAAAGTCATGCTGACTTATGGTTTGATTTATAAATAACATTAATACCGATAGAATAACTCCATTAATGTCAATTCTGTCATTTGTACAAAGTTAAAATATAGCATATATCTTTTAATGTTGAATAATGCACTAATTCTGAGGTTTTGTAACAAACACAGACAGATCGCAAAGAATTCTGGGTAAAAGTGCCTCTGCTAAACACTGATTGGTTCAGTCATTCATTATGTAAACCAACACGTTAATGTGACGTCTGTCGTGTGGGTGTTTACAGATAAATGTGCTTTTGTAAAATATTCCATTTTTTTATTTGTAAAAACAGGCAGTTTTACGGAGCCCTGGAAGTGTCATCGCAAAATGATTTGCATGTGGAGAGAATGTGCGCACGTTTTATGATGTTGTAAAACATGCTTTACACTGTGCGAGATGATTTTTCATGCAGGAATTTTTTGGACCAAGTTTCAGGTTAATCGCACGTCCTGCATCGTGTAGTGTACATGGAGTAACAAGCTGCGTTTAACATCTCAGGACCACCTCCTGATCGTTGATCGTATGGTCCAGTGAAAATCAAACCTGTTTGATATTATTGTGGTCGGCCGTCATGAGGGTATCCTGCTGCTGAAGATCTACAAGCATCTAACCGCTCAAACTGTGCCTGTGCAAACACCGCAGAGCTATCTTGTAATGTTATTTTATTATTATTATTATTATTTTTTTTTTTTTTTTTTGCTGTTGTTTTGTTTTGTTTTTAAACCTCATTTGTAAAAAAAAAGAAAAAAAAAAAGAAGCCATTTGCAAAGCCAAAAAGTTGATTTGGTGCCCAGACGCTTAGTACTTATGGTGAATACTACCATGAACACTACTGGCCAGTAGATGGCAGTAGAGGCCTTGAAAACAAAATTCCAGCTAATCCCTGTCTGCTACATTTAAAATGCGTGGAATTTAACAAACGCAAATACAATAACAACGTCTATAAATCCAGAGAATATATTCACGAGAGTTTTAGGCACTAGAGTTTAATGCTGTTGTCCGTGGAGCCTGAACAGAGTGTCTAAAATGCAATTGTCCTGTCGTGATCGTACTGAGATTACGTCATCCTACCCATAATGCACTGCTGGAAACAGCATGTGCTCACAAAACCTTAAAAATTAGCACATTACTTTAAACTAAAACATATATCTAATATTTTCACTTTATAAAACTTCAGATATGACAGTAATTTTAAATAACTTGTCCAAAATTAGTTTGGTTAAAATTTGAACCATAAGTTAAAAATGTATGCCTCTGGATGACTTAGGTGATATTGCCCGCATATCGGTATGGTGTTAAAGGAAATGATTTTTTTTTTTTTTTTCTTTTGGGCTTTTCATCTTTGTCTACAGAGGATAAAGACGCTTTTCATAGAAGCAGCTCTCTTCTGTCAGCAGAGGGTATAACTGTCCATCTGTTAACCAATACTGTATAAGTTTTCCCCACTCCAATCAACTTTTTAATCAAACTACGCTGTTCTTCTGAACAATGTCTTGAACGTCCCGTTTTCCTCAGGCTTTCAAAGAGAAAAGCATGTTCAACAGGTGCTGGCTTCATCTTAAATAGGGGACACCGGATTCACACCTGTTTGTTCCACAAAATTGACGAACTCACTGACTGAATGCCACACTACTATTATTGTGAATACCTCCTTTTCTACTTTTTTTTTACTAATAGCCCAATTTCATAGCCTTAAGAGTGTGCATCATGACTGCTTGGTCTTGTTGGATTTGTGAATCTACTGAATCTACTGGTACCTTGTTTCCCATGTAACAATAAGAAATATACTCAAACCTGGATTAATCTTTTTAGTTACATAGCACTACTATTATTCTGAACACTACTGTACATACCCTGCAACCCGATTCTGGATAAGTGGTTGAAGATGTGTACACACACAATATCTGCTTGTCATTGCTCGATGCAGTATCGGTGCAGCTCACAGTTGATGTCTCCTGTTCATGAGTCCTGTTCACTAATATGCTGACTGAATTTGTACGTTGATTCGCATTATTCCTCTCTTTGTCTTCCTTCATTCTGAATGACTACACGTGTTTTCAGATGGAGACATTTTTGCTTGGGGCCATAACAGCTACAGCCAACTGGGAAATGGCGCAAATATGCGTCATCTCAGCATCAGCCATAGACAGGATGGGATGAATCTTCGCTATATTTCCCAGGTGGAAGAAAGCAGTCCTCGTAATATTTCTAATGTGGGGGTCAAAGGACAACATAGAATCAAAAATTACCCCAAGGTTCCTCACTTTGTCAGTGTGATGTATGACACATGAGCCTAGGCTAAGTGTTAACTGGTGAAATTGATGCCAATGTCTCACTGGACCAAGAACCATCATTTCAGTCTTATCAGAGTTTAAAAGTAGGACGTTTCTAGACATCCAACTTCTCACTGATTCAAGGCAAAATGATTTTCCAGCCTATCAAGTAGAATATGATGATCCATGGTATCAAATGCAGCACTGAGATCTAACAGCACCAGAACCGTAGTGGTGTCCGAATCCATTGTAACCAGAAGATCATTCACCACTTCAGTGAGAGCCGTCTCTGTGGAATGATATTTTCTAAAAGCAGACTGCAGTGGCTCAAAGAGATTATTCTCAGTAAGATAGTCCACAAGCTGCCGTGACACCACTTTTTCCAGAATTTTAGAGCAAAATGATAGATTTGATATCGGCCAATAGTTTTTCAATGCACTAGTGTCAAGATAAGGTTTCTTAAGTAATGGTTTAATCACTGCAGATTTGAAGCATTTAGGAACAGATCCAGAAGTTAAAGAAAGATTAATAATTTCCAGCACAGTCAGCCCAAGAGTGGGCCATCCTTAAACAGTTTTGTTGGTATAGGATCAAATAAACAGGTTGTGCTTTTTGTTGACGTTACAAGTTTTGTCAGCATGCCTAGTGAGATCCTATCAAATTCTGTAAATCTAGGTAATACCTCAGTAATGGTACCCACCTCAATAGCAGGGTGTAGTGGCTGGATTAAGGCATGCTGGGATATGTTTAACCTAATATATTCTATTTTCTTCTCAAAGTAATTCAGGAAATCTTGTTCTGTAAAAGGAGCGTGAACTACAGGTGGTTGTCCATGAATAAGTGTTGCCACCATGTTGAACAAGAACTTTGAGTTATGCTTGTTTTGTTGATCAAATCAGAGTAGTAGGTCCGCTTTGTAGCCAGTAATGCATGCTTATAGTCTAAGACAGCATCATGCCACACAAGGTGGAGTACTTCTAATTTTGAACAATGCCATTTCTGTTCTAGACCTCTAACCTTATGCTTGAGGTTAAAATCACTGAACCAAATCAGATATTTATCGTCCTCTTGCACAAATACTGTTAAAAAAAAAACTGTTTACTTCTGCAGCAATCTCACCATCTTTCTCTAATTCCTGTCCTTCCTATGATTTTAGTTTTGTAATTGATTGTTTGCTCTTAGTCTTGCTATTAACATACATAGAAGGTTTTTGGATTTCTCTTCACTCTTGCACACTGTTTTTTTTCTAATTCTCTTTTGGCTTTACACACAGCTTTGTTTGCAGCATCCCTTTTCTTGACATATTCCCTATACTTTGCATGAGATCTACTCTCCTGGTACCTCTTCCAAGCAAAATACTTGTTTTCAGAACCCACCTAACAGGCATATTTAGCCACAGTGGCAGGCCGACAGATGGTGGCTGCCAGAAAATGTATCCCCTATGCAACTCCAATAAATAAAGACAAAACTTCCTGAAATTTACTGTAGTAATTGTGGCTGAGCTAAAGTATAAATGAAGATAAAACACCTGATGGTCGGGTGCAATACCAGCTATAACGATAGGGGATACAAATTCTGGCAGGCCGTCAGATGGTGGGTGCCAGAAAATGTATCCCCTATGCAACTCTACTAAAGACAAAACTTCATGAAATTTACTGTAGTAATTGTGGATGAGCTAAGGTATATGAAGTTGAAATATCTGATGGTAGGGTGTAATTTTTTTAACCTTTATTTAACCAGGTTAGTCCCATAGAGATCAAGATCTCTTTTGCAAGGGAGACCTGAATATGTATAAAGTTTCCAGTTCACCTAACTTGCATGTCTTTAAATGTGGGAGTAAATTGAAACACCCGGAGGAAACCCACACAAACATGGGGAGAACATGCAAACTCCACACAGAAAGGCCACAGGTGGGAATCGAAGCAATGACCTTCTTGCTCTGAGGCAACATGTGCTAACCACAAAGCTACTGTGCTTATTAATCTATAAGATACAGACAGATATCAGGGGTGGTGGCCAAGTGTTTAGTGCACTTGGTTTCAGTAACGTAGGTTCCTGGTTCGAACCCCACTCCTGCCACATTTCACTGTGTAATGTGACGTTGCAGCAGGAAGGGCATCTGGTGTACAGCTTCTGCCAAATCAACATGCAGACCCTCCTTGCATCTGCTGTGGTGACCCTGAGTGAAATCATGGGAGCAGCCAAAGGGACTTAATATAGTATTTGCAAATTTTGAAAAAAAAAAAAAAAGGTATAATATCAGCATGGCCATGCCAATTCAACATGAAAAAGACCGTCAGAATTACAGATTAATATTTTTTAATTACAGATTTAAACTAAAATTTACATAAATATGTATGTGCAAACCATTTACATATTCATTGTCATTTTGATAGAATTCCCCTGGAAACCACAGCTGACAAAATTTTTCTGTAAAAACAACTGGATTTTTTTTTTTTTTTTTTTTTTACATCGTAAAAGCTGAATTTTATTTCTTGTAAACCAAAACAACCATCACCCACATCACGTTTGTCTGCTTATCTTTTATTTAAAACAGAAAAAGTCACAGACAAGTACAAGAGTGTACAGTTTATAACTGTTCATATTTTAATCTTGAATGAATGAACTGAACTGAAGAGTGAAAATCATTGAATTATCTTGACGGTGGTGCGATCACAAACGTCTTACATCGTTTTTTTTTTTGTTGTTTTTTTTTTTTTTACATATAAAACGGGTTATAGCGTTTTCTTTTTTAATAAACGTCTTCAGCGTATTTTTTTTAATGTTGGACGTGTAATCGGCGTGAAGACACGCATGCATTTAGCTAAAAAGATGCAACACTGAGTTCTAAAGATGATCATGTACTCGTATATGCATATGCTCGTGTATATGTTGTTCAGTTAGTGAACCATTTAACGTTTGGTCTACAGGTGTGGGTGGGGGACAAAGGTGGCATCAGTGGAATGCTAAGAGGTTTCAGTTGGCCCATTAATGAAAGAATTACAACATTGTTCCATCATTATTTCCCTGTGTGTGGACAGTCTGAATGGTAATTCATCATTCCAAACCTTCTATTAATGGCCTCTGGTGACTGTCTGGATCTAAGCTAAAACCACATTGGGGATCTCATCCGTGCTTGATTTGCATCTGTGTTGCAAAGCTCTTTTCTTGGTTGTTCTGTAAATGCTTGATACTGCGTGGGTAACAGACGGGGTGGAAAGCAGAGACTCTGCACTGAACACATTACAGTGGTATTTTATTCGCTCTTCTTGTGTTCATCGATCAGAACTGATTCACTTCCAAAGCTTCAGCTTCACACTCCCTTTTAAATGTAACTGTGATCTGAAGCATTGATTTAGTCTTGAGGCAGTTATCTATATTGTAATAGCCAAGTTTGTGTGTGTGTGTGTGCGCGCGCATGTGTATGGCTTTGATCACGCAGAAACCAGGGAGAGCTTACATTTCCTGTTTAGTATGCTTATATATTTTGGGTCAAGAATGAATGCTGTGAAAATGGAGTTAGCTAGCCATTGAACAATAGATGTTGTGCTGCAATACACCATGAGAGTTTGGGTTTTTGAGGTTTTAAATGTTGTGGTTCATGTTAGTTTAAAAGTGTTGTTAGTGTTATTGATCTTATTGTGTTTTTGTAGTTCAATTGGTGTAGTTCAGTGGTGTCCAAAGTATTCCAGAAAGGGCCAAGAGGGTGCAGGTTTTCTTTCCAACCACTGACTCCAGCAGGTGATTTCACTAATTAACATCACTTTAAGCAAATTGCATGAGTTCATCAGTGAAATCACCTGCTGGAGTCAGTGGCTGCACCCTCTTGGCCCTTTCTGGAATACTTTGGACACCACTGTACTATATTCCACAGTCTCCTTGAGCACAAACGAGCATTGGGCCTTTACACAGCTGACATTGAACTACCCACTACCTCTGATCTTTCTGGAATACTTTTGACACCACCGGTTTAGTCAATTTAGTTAAGTGTCATGTTGCTGGTACTTAGACTGAGTGTATTGCATTCCTCTTCTGCCACCATCTCTGTTTTTGTATGTTTAAAATTAGAAGCACCTGCTTGGGGCAGAATGCGGAAAAGACAAAAAGCTCTCTGTGCATGCAAGCGTGCATATAACTTTGATCACAGAGAGACTGGGGGAGAACTGACATTTGCCCTTTGGTATGCTTATGTATTTGGGTCAGATTGAAGGCCACCAAAACGGAAACATTGATAGGACTAATATTTTGGAGAAGCTATGTATAATAGCTAACAACAGTGGACGTTGCTAACTACATTCTAGACTTGTACGCCATTCCAGCAGGGTGCGGTAAATCATCTTTATATTAAAAGCGTGAGTGGTTGCTTGCATGGTTTTATTTAGTAAGTTCAATGTAAGAACATAATTTAATTGTAAATACCGTTAAAAATACGTGGATACAAAGTGAAAACCCTTATTTCCATTGTGGTCCAGTTAAAATCAAATGACAAAATAAAAGTAATAATAAAATAATGATGATAATAGTGTGTATATGATAACAAGAACCTAAACAATTTATAAATACATTAAGACAGTAAATCAGCATAAAAAATTACATAATTAATAAGAAATAAAAGGATTTAGTTCTTCTAAAAACTGTTGAGGTTTAAATTTCTAAAAACATTCTGGACTCACACACCATTCCAACTCATTATGCAACCTTTGCTTAATTTATTATCACCCTTGCAAAATGTCAGCTACCTATTTATTTACACTACCCAATCTAGAGTTTGTGGATCCCCCCGGGAAACACACTAGTTTACTTTATATTTTGGCTGAATACCTCCAGTATTCAAAAAGGCTATTTTATTCCCTTGTGTTTAAACTCTGAATCAAAGATTGTCACCTGTATTATCTTAACTAGGTCGAGTGTTTTGGTGTGTTGCCAAAATTTTGTAAGATTATTTGCTACTGTGACTTTGAAATTTTTGGGCTTGCCATAAAATAGAACTCACATTTTCTCCACGTTCCTTTCATGAACAGCTGCAGTGTTCCAGGCAGTTATGTCCAACCAACTGAGTTGTCTATATCTTGATCACCACACGTGCAAGTTTTTTTTTTTCTCTCTTTTTCTTTCATATGTTTAAAAAAAGCCTTTCATAAGAAAATTCATTGATTGGAAAACTCATGATGTAATTCAAAGAATGAGGCAAATGCTTTTCACCACTTTAGAAGCACAAACTGACAAATGCTGTGTACAGCTGCTTGGTGTGTCACAGTAAGAATGTCGTAGAAAACCCAGCAACATTTATCATGTGTTGTAGTCATTCCTCCCCCATTCCCACTACATGAATTAAAACTGTTTGCTTTATTCCATTTAACCTGTTTAAATGTTAAGTTTTCTATCTCCTCTAGCCCTTCTCTCCAGTTTGAGGCAGCTTGGGCCCTGACCAACATTGCCTCTGGGACTTCAGCACAGACTCAGGCTGTGGTTAAATCCAGTAAGTTAACTCTACCCCCCCAAACCCCATGTTACATGTGCAATTATGTACGAACTGGTTGTGAACACATTTATTGGAGTTATTTTCCTACACTCAGTAATGCACAGTCATGTCTACAGCTCCATGTTTCTTGATGAATTCACTACAGTTAACATTCTGTTTATTGGTGATACAGTTGTGCAATACTGTGTACTAGCACAGAAATTAAAATGCTAATAAACAATATCGATAAAGCGGTGAATAGTCTTCTTGAAGCAAAAACAAAACAAACTTTTTTTTTATGTCAAACACAGAGCACTGATGTCTGGGGAGACTCGGTCCATCTGTCATCTGGTTTGTAGCTTAATCAGAATGTAGAAAAAGTAAAACATCAACAGTGTTTTCAGTGATGAAAGTTTGCCAGAAATTTTCGGGAAACCGGATTTTTACTCGTGGTGAACATTTCCGGGTTATTTTTGATAACATACGTCAGAATCCATTCATTCAGTTCATTCCCAAACAGTTGGTGGCGGTAATGTTTTGCAAGCCGCCATTATACTCAGAATTGTTTCACGTAATCTGTCTTCATGAAGTTTGTGTTTGTAAAAACATCTCTGAGACGCCACAGTGGATATTAACTTTGACATTTTCACATCATGATCCAAGACTGAAGGATTAATGTTACGTGCCGCTGCATGTCCACAAAGCAGCGAAAGAGAGATGACATTCTGATTTTACCGTGAGCTGCGCACTGCGCTGAAATTGTAAGACAAATGGATGAAACATTGTCCTGCTGTGCGAGATGATTTGAAGTTCATCAAAAAAATTAAGCTGGTTTGACCCAAACGAGCGACCCAACTTTTTTTTGAATCGTCATTTATTCAGAAAAGCTAACAACATGGTAAGTCTTTGATCTTGTTTCACAAAACTTCAAATTGTCTCAATGCAAACTCTAAGAAATGCAGAGAAGACACGCACATCCAAAATGCATAAAAAGGCGTGCTGGACCAAGAAAAATTATACCAAAGGTAGAAACTGAATGATCCGCACAACCACAGCGCTCTAATACAAAAAAAAGCTTTATTTAATAAGACATAATGTTTTGGGCAACCTGCCCTTCGTCAGACAGCCAATGAAAATGATGCAAAGTCTAGCCTGCTAAATCTGCGTTTTATGGGTCTTCTGTATACAGGCTTTCTGAAGTTCTGGGATGAAAAAATCCAAAAGATAATGGCAGATTTCACACTTTTGAAGAGGGGATGGCCTGCCTTGTGACAACAGTGTGATGAACAAGTTAGATGGCAGTGGTTAGAGGAAAAAGACAAAAATGGCGTTGATTATGTAGCAAGTCAGTTTGACCCTTACTGTGTAAATCCACTCAAAAGTGGAAAAAAAGGGTTAAACCAATAACTTTATTTAGATTATATAAACATTAGAAAAAAAAAATACATTTTAATGCCACTACTACATTTTAGAACTGTTAAAGTTAACACTTTTTTTTCCCCATTTGCCCCATTTTCTCAGATTTTCAGTATTCAACATTTTCAGTGTTCTCCAGACAGAATGTAACTGTGCTTTCTGAGGATGTAATTCTTGTATTTCACACAACCAAGTACTGCTTATCCTTTCTTCATGAAATTTTGTGGACTTTTCCTTAAGGACATTGCAGTTGTGTGTCTCACCATGATTCCACAATGTTAAATTGTCAGACTTTTAAGGTATTCATACTGTTTTTCTGTTAATTTTATAAAAACACAATATGAAAGGACATTTTATTAGGAACCCGTACAATAATGCATATTGTATTAGGTGTGACCTGAAAATAGCATTTGAGTTGACACTCTATAAAGTAGTCGAGAGCTGAAGCAATTTTAATAAGTGAAGTGTTTTTTATTCAGATTCTGCCCTGCTGAGAGTACACACATTAATCACTGAGCTAAAGTTCTACACAATAGTGCAAGCTAAAGGGTTTTATTCAACAGTGGCAATCGCTCTTAGCTTCCCTCCACTTGGGGGACACAGCCTAAGTAACAGCTGCCTGAAAGGATTGGAGTTCACAACAGCATAGTATCACTCACTGAAGCACAGGTTTAACATTTTAAACGTGTAATACCATTATTACAACAGCATGGTACAACATACGGTTGTACAGCGTTCAGTGCCGTTATTAATTGTCAGGTACCCCCAGTGTTTTAATAAAGATGGGTGCAAAACCAAAGATGAGCTAAAAATTTTGATTGTATGTCTCAAAAATCTCATGCTTGGTTATAAGACATAATTTTACTATGAGAAGTGTGTCCTCCATCTCCAAGGTGCCTGTACTTGGTACAGAAATTTAACTTGACAGCTGTATTATGAAGTATACCATATATTACTGTTCTTAGTAAGTTGCTTTTGAATATGACTGGGCAATTTGCTAACTTGTAGACTTGTATGTATCCAGATGCAGTGCCTCTCTTCCTGCGACTGCTGCACTCTCCCCATCATAACGTCTGTGAACAGGCTGTCTGGGCTCTGGGAAACATTATCGGTGAGTAACTTCTCATTGGCTTGTGTGATACTGCATCTGAGAGTTGTATTAACTTCTGCTTCCTGCATAACCAGGTGATGGTCCACAGTGCAGGGATTATGTAATCTCTCTCGGTGTGGTCAAGCCGCTTCTTTCTTTCATCAACCCCTCAATCCCCATCACTTTTCTCCGCAACGGTCACTTGGGTCATTGTTAACCTCTGTCGCAACAAGGACCCGCCACCGCCCATGGAGACTGTGCAGGAGGTACAAACAGCATTTTTGTATGCCATTGGTCATTTAGAATAAGGGCTGAAAGGATTAATCAAGTAACTCGATAATTCGGTTACAACAAATGTTTGAGGCAATTCTGTGCCTTGAAGCTTCATTAAACGTTGCAGTACATGTGCCAGGCCTGTGTGGTGCTGCAATGTCCCCAGGAAAAAAAAAAAAAAAACAGAAGACGACTAGAGAATAACAGCTATCAAATTAGCAATGATAGCTACAACTTTCCAACGTGACACAGAGTAAAATAAAGCCTTTAAAGAGAAGACGGTCCACTCTGATCATCTGAAATAGACTTACTGTGCATTTAAAGCGAAACACACGGTCTGCTTGACGTGGGGAGTGACTACTGAACTGGCGGCCGGCTGCTGTCTCTCTGCGGTCACAGCTCCGTCCCCAGCTACACTGACAAACAGCAGAAGTCCAGTCTGTCTTCTGTGTTTCGCATTTTAATTTTCTTTTTTGGGGGGGGGAAGCAACACAGAACGCTTCACAAACAGTAACTTAAATAAAATAATTTAAAAAACTGACTGCAAGGCTTGCATGTTCACCTCCAGCTGAAAATGCATCTGTTGAATTGCAAAGAAAGAGGGATAAAAAATTACAGTGACCCAATTCACCAACCTTTATATAAACCAACAAACAAAAAGCCAACAAACTAAAAATGGTTACATTTTACAACTTGGAGAAAACAAAACAAAGCCACATCCCATCGCCATTTCAGCAAAATGTCAACACTTTGGCACAGCGACATTGTGCCATTGCTTAAGGGCTTTCACAGTGGCGATTCGTAGAGCTGCTCATTACAGCGTATCATCTATGCTGTAATGAGCAGTTCTCCGCCCACTTCATGTGGAGTTTTTTCTCAATACGCAGCAGTATGTTGAGGGCTACGTGCGTAGGATGGAAGAAATTAAACCGGTTTAATTTTCTTCGGCATACAGCACAGCATGGAGCCTTCACGCGAGTACACCCAGCGCCGTGCTACTGTCTGATATTGTGAGCCTGCCCACGCTTCAACACGGTACTGTACGCCACTTCACATCTCCCTGTTGTTCTTCAGGAGCTATAAAAACTGCAACATCATTGCTTTACTTTATCATAGTGGACTCATTATATGAGGACTGTTTCACTGTATCGCATCGTTTCATAATCTCTCTCTCTCTCTCTCTCTCTCTCTCTCTCTCTCTGTCTCTCTCTCTCTGTGTGTCTGATCAGAGCTGTGACTCTTTAAAATAAACGCGCACTCGCTGCATGTCGGTGCGCTCATCAAACGCCCTGATCGATCAGTCTGATCAAAGCTGAAAAGAGCTGTGACTCTAAAATAAACGCACACTCGCTAAAAATAATAATAATAATGTTACATGACTATTTTTAAGCCGCACAACACCATGCAGTAGTGCAGCATGGCACACGCGACTGTGCACACATTAAAACGCGAACACACGCAGCTGCAAGTATGAACGAACACTGTTAAAGGCTGAGTACGCGCGTGTTTAAATGAAACGCAACGCTGCAATGAGCATCTCTACGAATACGCCAATGTGAAAGCCCCTTTAGTGAGAGCCCTGGGCTATTGATGTTGTTTAAAAACACAAAAGTACTTTTTTTGCCAATTACTCGATTAATCACCAGAATACTTGATTACTAAAATAATTGGTAGCTGCAGCCCTATTTAGAATGGAATTCAATTTCTGCTGAGTCATGTAGGATTGTTGCAGTGCTTCTTTAAGAGCTAAATTAGCCTCATCACCCTGGGAAATTCTTAACTCAAAAGCTATTTGGGGACATTGGAAGTGTGATTACAACAGATTTGTCCATTCTGCCCTGTTTTTTCTCCTTTATCCTTGCTGTTTTTTTGTTTTGTTTTTTTTTTCCCCTCTGCCTACATCCAGCCCACTTACCATCTACTTTTCCTTTTCCACAGATTTTGCCGGCCCTTTGTGTGCTAATATACCACACGGATATAAATGTAAGTATAACAGCTATAGCTTACTTGCAGTCATTTTCCTTTTGCACATATTTATGTTACACACACAATAACTGTGCTGTTGGAATTGTCTTTGTAAACAGCAGAAGCATCATTGTTCCATGTTAGTGTTACCAGCTTTTTGTGGTTCTTGGTTTAGATCCTAGTCGACACAGTGTGGGCCCTGTCCTATCTGACGGATGGTGGTAACGAGCAGATCCAGATGGTCATTGATTCAGGTGTCGTTCCATTTCTTGTGCCTCTCCTCAGCCACCAGGAGGTGAAAGTTCAGGTCAGACTTTTCAGATGGCTTTATGAATCAGTACTCTGCAAAAATGTTGTGCATGATTTAAAAATAAATAAATAAGAGAGAGAGAAAATGTTGGCACTAAAACACATCATGTACGAGGTCTATTAGAAAAGTATTCACCTTATTTAAAAAAAAAAACATATGGATTTGAATCACGTGTGCTTGCATGAGCCAGCCTTGAACCTCATGCGCATCCGTGATTTTTTTCACGCCTGTCGGTTGCATCATTCGCCTGTGAGCAGGCTTTGAGTGAGGAGTGGTCCACCCCCTCGGCGGATTTTCATTGTCAGGGAAATGGCTGAGAGACTGCTGCTTTGCTTGATCAATTTTTTTTTTTTTTTTAAACTGTGAGGCACATCTATGTGGACACCATTCGAGAAATTCAGGTGGTTTTTGGTGAAAATTTTGTGGGCTTCAAAGACATTAAGGGATGTTACTGTCCCTTTAAGGATGGCCCACAGCAGCTGTGGGGTGCGCCGCGCTCCAGCTGCCATCGACAGGCTGAACGACCATTTCATTTCTAAACGAATGGCTCTGTGGATCCGTGACCATCGTGTGCACTTTCTCTGGTTATCACAAGAGCTGGACATCACCCATTTTCCTGCAGATTTCACTTTTAACAAGAGATTTTGTCGTGGAAAGCCGAGCGGACACTTCGCGCGTCATGATGGATTCGCTGCTGGACCGACACAAAACCACTTCTGTTTTGGTCTCACAGGTCGGCTTTGAGATGGCATTCAGACAGCTGTCAGTGGTTTTTCAGTCGAGTGATTACCCAAGAAATTGTGGATGTGCCTGGACATGCCAGAACATGTTCTGTGACGCTTCATCACGGCGTTGCTTTGCGCGTCTGTCTCAATTTGCCGAAAAAGTGCTGATGTCCACGTCTTTTCACAATTCCTGTGCTAGTCCAGACAACCTCCCGGATAAAACACAGCGTCCAGTTTGGAAATGAACGGCACATTCCACTGTTACGAGGAGATTTTGTCATGGAAATGAGCGGACGCTTCGCGCGTCACGACAGCAAGCGAGACAAAGAACATCTCCGTTTCGGAGTGCCAGAAGGACAAGCTGGGACATGTCCACCTCTCCACAATTTTCTCTGATACTCACTCGACTGGTAAGCACTGAAAGGCATGTCCCAGCTTGTCCTTCTGGCACTCTGAAACGGAGGTGTTCTTTCCTCCGCTCCTTTCCATGACAAAAACTCCTCATAACAGTGGAATGTGCCGTTCATTTCCAAACTGGACGCTGTGTTTTATCCGGGACGTCGTCTGGACTAGCACAGGAATTGTGAAAAGACGTGGACATCAGCACTTTTTCGGCAAATTGAGACAGATGTGCGACGCGCAAAGCAACACCGTGATGAAGCGTCACAGAACATGTCCAGGCTCATCCACAATTTCTTGGATAATCACTCGACTGAAAAACCACCGACAGCTGTCTGAATGCCATCTCAAAGCCGTCCTGTGAGACCAAAATGGAGGTGGTTTGTGTCGGTCCAGCAGCGAATCCATCATGACGCGCGAAGCGTCCGCTCGGCTTTCCATGACAAAATCTCTTGTTAAAAGTGAAATCTGCAGGAAAATGGGTGATGTCCAGCTCTTGTGATAACCAGAGAAAGTGCACACGATGGTCACGGATCCACAGAGCCATCCGTTTAGAAATGAAATGGTCGTTCAGCCTGTCGATGGCAGCTGGAGCGCAGCGTGCCCCACAGCTGCTGTGGCCGTCCTTAAGCGACAGTAACATCCCTTAATGTCTTTGAAGCCCATAAAATTTTCACCAAAAACCACCTGAATTTCTCAAATGGTGTCCACATGGATGTGCCTCAGTTTCTAAAAAAAATTTGATCAAGCAAAGCAGCAGTCTCTCAGCCATTTCCCTGACAATGAAAATCCGCCGAGGGGGTGGACCACTCCTCACTCAAAGCCTGCTCACAGGCGAATGATGCAACTGACAGGCGTGAAAAAAATCACGCATGCTCATGAAGGTTCAAGGTTGGCTCACGCATGCACGTGATTCAAATCCATATGTTTTTTTTTTTTGGTTTTTTTTTAAATAAGGTCGGATACTTTTCTAATACTCCTCGTAGTGTAGGAGTTGGGCTACCAATATGTAGACATGGACATGATCCCCAGTTATGCTACATGTCTGTGTTATTGGATAGATGCCTAATCTGCACAGCCTCAGTCCAGCCTGGGGGGGGGGTAACCTGCGATGGAGTAGCCGTCCCATCCGAGACAGAGTTAGACACTCATGCTTCATGTTACAGAATCCGGGAATCAGCACTGGCACCAGTGGACCTCAAGGGCTGATATAGGACTTGCGTCTGTATATTGAAAAAAGAGCACAAATAACATGTTAGAAATATCAAATGAGACCATGCTATCTATAGTATTCCTTTGTCATAAGTTAGGAATCATTGAAGCACTATGCAACCTTGTTAATTGTGTAACATTTCAAATACCTTTTAATTCAGCTTCATTTAGTAGTGCATGTTAAATGTACTATGTCAAGGGTGATTTGATAAAATGTATTTTGGCCATTGATTTTAAAAAAAAATCATCCTGATAAAATCTGTTAAAGTTTTAGCTTATGCCTGTAAATTGTTAGCTTCAGTGTCAGTTATGCTTTCAGAATAAAGGATACTGTAGTTGGGTCTGATATTAAAATGTATGTATTGTGAAGCACATTCCGGAGAGTCAGAGCTATTGGCATTAGCAGGGAGAGCTGCTCTATAAGGCCTATATGAAGATTTTGGCCATAGTGTTTCTCAAAAATGCTCATTTGCAGGACAAAGATGGACAGAAGTATGAAGAGAATCTATTTTAATGTCCCTGTTTGCACTCTGTGGCTGGGATAATTGCAAGAATCTAATGTTGATTGGTTTATGATTAATTGAATGTCCAGTTTGTTGTCTTTCTTGAATAATGTTTTAAGTTGTAATCCTATACGTCTGAAAAGATCTTTCTTACTCTTAATATATAATGCTAATTCACAAAACTCCCTCATATTTGATTTTTGGAGGTTTACATTTGGAAATTTCAGGAATAGTGTTCTACTAATGTCACAAATACAATATGATTGATTGTAGATATTTTTTTCCCCTGCTACAGCGATGTATGATACAAATGTGTTTAAATTGCTGTTCAAAATTAGAATATATGTACAGAATATACTGGAATACATTAGCTATGAATACGTTAACTTATCAAGTAATTGCAGCCTGTCAGTAAAGTGACTGTTTCTCATTTTCACCCTTGGGGAACTGAGCGCTTTCATTTGAAGTGTTTTGTTCTTTGCTTTTCCATCATCCAGACAGCAGCTCTGAGAGCAGTTGGAAACATTGTGACGGGGACAGACGAGCAGACACAGGTTGTCCTCAACTGTGATGTCCTTTCTCACTTTCCCAACCTGCTAACACACCCTAAAGAAAAGATCAACAAGGTGTTATTCTCATAGCATTACTTAAGTAGATGTATGTTTTTAATGTGGGTGGATTTTAGACAGTCTTGTTGAAGAGAGGATTCTTATTGCAGTACTTCTTTGAAACCACAATGCTTTCATTACTGCGAGTGCGCTTCCGTTTTTATAGTAACTGCCAACTTCAGTTTGTGTTTTGTCTATTCGTAGGAAGCAGTTTGGTTCCTGTCCAACATTACAGCCGGGAACCAGCAACAAGTCCAAGCTGTGATCGATGCTGGACTGATTCCTATGATCATTCACCAAATGGCCAAGGTAAACATGTCTGTGTGATAGGATGGGAACAAATTCCAGGGGAGAATTTTGCAGCCAGTGAAACAACTCGCAATAAATTAATTGCCAGTGGAGAAAGTGGTCTAGATCTGGTGTGCGTCTTGGTGCTGTGCTGAGGCAGAGAGCTGCTGCTGTGGGTACATGTTGGTGACAGCCTGTCTCTCCACAGGGTGATTTTGGCACTCAGAAGGAGGCAGCGTGGGCAATCAGTAACCTCACCATCAGTGGGAGGAAAGACCAGGTGAGCTGGGCTGTGTGTGCACGGACGGAAAAATCTGAAGCTGCGTTGTATCCAGTTTTATAAAATCCTTCACACTGTTCCAAAAACAGATCATTGTAATTTGTGGTCAGCTGTACAGTGGCTGGATGCTATGAACACAATAATTTGAAGTCAGTGACGTGTTAACATGTAGCATCTGCTAACTTTGCTCAATAATTTAGCCTTGTAATTTTGATACACAATTCGGTACAGAGATTAGCGACGCAGTGATGACACGATAGCACCACGGCAGAAGCCTGTCGCCAAGCTTCCGCTCCTGGAAATTCTGATAGTACGGGTCATGTTGACTTAGTTAATCTGTGGTTTGAGTACAGTGTCATCCTGCTAACAAACAAGGCAAAAAAAAAATCTTAATTTCCAGTGTAGCAGCAATGAAGCTGTATTTCATATGAAGGGGAGAAAAATATCGTAATCATTAGCTTCAGGCCTTATGAGGTGCATAATGGAAGACGTGATGAATTCCTGTTTTGAATGTCAACAATTGTCTATAATTTAAGTTTCTCTCACTGTTGCATTTCTTCAGAGGGCAGAACTTTCTTGTTGTTTTGTGTAGTTATGAAGATGACTGCAAATGATGTCACGATAAGATCTCAAACACTGAACCATCTGTGTTGTAACAGAGTATTTGTGTGCGGGTGTTTGATCTTACAGGTGGAGTTCCTGGTGGAGCAGCACGTCATTCCTCCCTTCTGTAATCTCTTGTCAGTGAAGGACTCCCAGGTGGTGCAGGTTGTCCTGGATGGTCTGAAAAACATTCTCATCATGGCTGGAGATGAAGCTAGCACCATTGCTGAGATCATTGAGGAGTGTGGAGGTCTGTATCTCACTACTGAGGGTTTTATTTAATTTTTAATTTAAATAAATCACCCAGTGTGACTGTCATGACTGACTCCACCAGATGTATCATTGTGGATGTCCAAAATGTCCACCAATGATATGTGCAGCAGTAGCTTAGGATATCATACATTTGAGATCAGTTTTGGGACACAGCGTAACACTTCCAGGAACCTCTTTCTCTAAACTTGACTGACAGGCATGGGTGAGCCCCAGATGTTACGACAGCTTGGAGTTATCATAATACGTGGAGCCTGCGTGTCTCTTAATTCACAACAAATTGTGTGTCAGAGCCTTTTATGTTGGAATAAACTGTTGCATCAGACATTTTCTTGCAAATAAGTCATGAAAGATGAGAAATGTGAAACTTTTTTCTTTTCTTTTTTTATCAAATAACAAAGGTGTAAGCTGATTTAATTTGCCATACTTGAAATTGCACACCCTGGCTGAATCTTCATGGTGTGACAGCTGCACAACTTAGTCGACGCAGCCAGCGCATTCACCAGATTTTTCACAAGTTGGCATACACTGGCTAAATCGTCAAGGTGCGGCAGACCCATAACATTAGCAGAGCTGTGGATTAATTGCAAAGTTTTCATAAGCGTCATGTTGTCATGACTTGTTTTTAAATCGATAGCTGTTATTTTCGATGTCTGAAACTTCAGCAGCCACTCTCCACGGTGTGAAGATGTGCTGTGGGTCCATATCGAGTAGTCGTAAGTGCAGGCTATTAAAAACAATGTTTGTGAGAGAGACAGTTTTGTGCACATGCACAAGTGTTGTCATCAATGCAGCAACTGTGAAAAGTCTCAAATATATCTGTGTGTTCAGGCAGTCTATAAGAACAGTGTCATAGTGGAGTTTCAGCTACGTGTTCACACAGCCGGGTTAAAACAGTATTGTGGAGAGTTTCACGTGTGCATTAGCAGTTATAACCAAGTTAACAGTACATCTTCCAGTACAGACAGCCAACACTGTACAGATCTGACTGACATTCTCTTCAAAAATTAAAGGAGTTGAGAGCGAAGCGTCTGTCTTCCCTCTGTACGGAGCACTGAACCAGGTGACGCTCGCGTAACACGTGTAGTAGAAAATCCTGAAGCTCCTAAAAATAAGGTATTCCTGATTTATTCCAAAGTAAGAAATGCGTTTAGAATCAGGCAGCCTGTAAACACAGCATGGTAGCAGTGGTGGTGTTTCGACTCGTACGGACATCTGGGTTAAAACGGTGTGTCTTCTCGCAGGTCCATCTGATCTGAATGAGTGCTGAGCCATCACTTTCATATGAACACTCAGTAATTTCATGATCTGATGTTGCAACATTTGTTTCACGCGGTCTGTTCGTCATCGTGCTGTTTTGCTGGGACTGACATCACCCGCTGACTTGCAGAGCAAGACGTTTAATTAGCAATAAAGTACGTCACCAACCATCAGTCGTGACCACGTGCACATATAGACTTAAAATTGCAAATACTTTGATGTTGAACGGCAAGTTCACCAACATGCAACATATCTTTTGTTTGGCCAGTGTGTGATATGGTATTTGTCTAGGTTACTTAGGTTTGTTTCCCAGTAGCTGTGGGTTGAACGGTGTGGGTGTGTAAGAGTTCCCTGTGCAACAGCATCCTAAAAACGCATCACAGCCCCCAAGGGTGGTGCAGGACCTGATGCAGGGATGATACTACTCCGCGTCCCACTGCTTTGAAAGGTGTACTTGAATATTGTTTTATAAGAAATAAGAGCCGGTTTTCCCAGCATTTCTTGACAAAGATTTTGTTCATGACAGAAAAGTTATACATTTAGAGTTGCGTCAGACAGGGTGTCCGTGGTGAAACTTGCCAGAAGAACTGTGTGCATGTGAAAACTTTTTTTGTGGTTCTTCAGGTTTGGAGAAGATAGAGAACCTCCAGCACCATGAAAATGAAGACATCTACAAACTGGCATTTGAGATTATTGATCAGTACTTTTCAGGAGATGATGTAAGTCTACAGTCACTAATTGACAATGCCTCCCTCCCCACCCCACAGGTGCACTGATATCTGGTTTTTAATTTTTTTTTCTCCAGATTGATGAGGATCCCAGCTTGATTCCTGAAACTGCTCAAGGAGGAACCTTCAGTTTTGATCCAGCTTCCAGCATGCAAACAAAGGAATTTGATTTCTAGAGACAGGATCCTTTTGGTTCAACCAGCTGCACGGGTACTCTGTAATCACCCCAGACACTCACCCATCACTACTCCAACCTGGCAACTTGGTACTGAAGGATTTAATTAGCATCATTTCACCATGGAAACGTGCTGTTGAAGGATTTTGCCACTCCCATGTCTGGTCATTGGGGTGCTTTGGAAATGGTCATCCTTCGCAGAACTCAGCCACCCTACACTGGAGTCCCGCTCACTTGTTTTCACCGTCTGGCAACCTGCATCAGGAGGATTTGCCAGCAATTCCTTTACCAGTGCTTCTGAATCTCTCACAGTTCAAAGCAGAAGGAAGATGGGCCTTCCCAGTAAGGTTTAATTGCCAAACTTCGGTCTTCACAAAGACGAACACACAAGCACATTTTTCAGTCACGAACCATACGCACTGTTTGACACTTAGAATTTGTGTGCATACTTCTGTTCGATGCATCATATCACTTATGGGGCAGAAATACTGCTGTTTTCTTTGTGCTTAATTTTTGTGCTTTCCCTCTCCTGGATTGTTGATTGGTGTTTAAACTCACCCACACGTATGTACATGAGCACATACAAACAGCCTCCTGATAACCAGGCACCCAGAGATCGCACTCACCCAATTTAATGAGTTAAGCCCAGAGCGAAGCCAAGACTAACCACAGACCCCCACCGCCCTCCCAGGGGTGCTCAGGGACGGGTGGGAGGGGCTGTAAGGGCTCCAAGGCAAAAAGGATTCATGGCAAACTGACTGATGAGATGTTAGGCTCCATGACGTCACTTTTCTTACGCAACCTTTGTTGACATATCAAACTTTAAAGGAAATCATCAAAAATGTGAAGAAAACGTAACTTTTTTTTTTCTTGATTACAGAAACTGTAATTAAGACCTGCTGCTGACTAAGCAGAGCGGGAAGTTTTTTATTTTTAAGTGTGAATATCTGTCATGGGAGGAGGCACCCACAGGTGAAAGTGCAGCAACTTGAAAGGAACACGTCAGCTGTTGCTTCCCCCCCAAAGACTTTTGGAGCAGCACGAGATCTGCCATGTCCTCTGATCCAAAGGTCTCCACTCGGGACTCTTCTGTAATGTGAAACTCGAGAGGTGTTACTGGAGAAGAAAAATATTGACCTATTATTTTGGATTCAAACATTTTAGGTTTCAGTATCTCCCCCCACCACCACCCATGTTTTCTGCAGTCTTAATGCACACGTCTTGACAGGCATGCCATCGTCAGGACTACCACTCTCCGAAGACCAGACCGGCGCAGCCTGCAGGTCTCCCAGCCTTCACAGCACAGAGATCACATGTCGCCACAGATTTGAGTAACTGTACAAAATGTGATGTGTGTCTCTTTACCGTCTAATGGATGATATAAATGTATTTACATAAAGCCTGTACAGAGTTGCTGCAGCTGACAGTTGTTGGATGGACACTGTCAGAAAGCTGGGGAGGTTTTTTGTTTTTGTTTTTTTTAAGCAATATTTCATTTTTAATTTTTAACATGTAATGACAGCTGATAAATCAGAAGCAGCGCTTTTGTTTGTAGTAGTGACGGACTGTGTAAAATGTACCGTCCCAGTTGTGGGACTGGGCTTGTGATGTTTGAAACTTGGAGCCCAGTCCTGGTCTTGTAGACTTACTGATCCTCTGTTTGGCTGCTAACTACTGAAAGGGGGTCAGTGCAGTGGGTCACCCTGTGGGATGTGAAATATTGGGTGGGGATATTTCAAGTGGCCCAGGGTATGTTTCTTCTTTTTGGGAGGTGGGGGGGGGGTGCTGTTTATTATGGATGAACAAAAACCATTTTGAGGGTGTACAGTGATAAACTAGCAGACTTAGACCGAGCCACTTTAAAGATTTACAATTTTGTTGCCTTGTATCGGAATTGGATACAAGCTTATATTTGCAAGATTTTTACTTGCTAATGAAAAGTTGTTTTAAATAAAATGATAGAAGAAAAGCAACAGACAGCGTTTTGGCCTCTGATTGTTTATATCTTTTTATAAAATTTTAGATTGAAATCTCTTTAAGGTGGCTCATTGATGCTTTCAACTCTTGTGCATATTAAAGATGAGACTGAGTTGAAGAAAAAAAAATTGTGCCTTTTGTTTGTCATTTCAACCAAAAAATTAAAAAGGAATTTTAAAAAAGACTGACTTAAAGAATTTTGAAATGGGAGAGGTGGATGCATTGAGTATCCTCCCTGTTGTTGCCATGGGAATGACTGCTGCTCTCTTTTGAATGAGTATTTATTCTTCCCCCCCCCCTGATTCATTGGTACAACATACCATTTGTCCTGCTCATAAGCCACAAACCATGGCCACGTTTTAGTCAGGGGATTTGGTTACAATTTCTCCCCCTCATCTCGCCTTCAGGACATGATCTGTGTTACTGATCCTAATCAAAATAAACTTGCTGTTTAGCCGTTTTATCTTCCGTGCTGCAAGAGTTGTGATTCGCACACTCGGTGACATTTTAATTGTGTAGAGTGGACAGAAGAATTTTAATAGACATTAACTATCATTAACAAATTTTTCATCAAAAAATATGACTGCATCATAATAACAAAGATGATTTTAAACTGAGACAACTGGGCATTTTTTTGCATTTACTTAGAATCTTAAAGTTGTGCACCTGGGTTCTAAGCCTCATGCTGTCTCTGTCCTTGGACAAGACTGTTGATTTACATTCAGTCCACCCAACTGTATGTGACCTCAGTGGATGTTGACCTTGTTTGACCTTTACTTTGAAGACCAAACATTCAGCATAGTCAAAAATATTCCCTTTATTAATCCTTTTATTTCAACCAATAATTTGCATCATTTTTTACTGAAATTGGAGCAGCTTTAACTTTTGGCCCCTGTACAAACTGAAACTGAGCTTTGTCACCATGTTTGCTGTTTTGATCCCATAACTCCAGAACATTCTGTTACAGATCGTCCAAACTATACCTTTTTGGAATCGTTATCAAATAATGTGATAGTTTTCAATATGATTGGAGCATTTTTACATTTTGACCTCTGTGTAATTCTTCATTGACACCTATCTGGCTACAGCTACACACTGTGATATCATACATTTTTGTGTAGGCCATGGTACACTGAGGCTGGATTCTAAGTGTCGTTTGGTCACCTTCAGTGGTACCAATCAGGTCAAAATTGATGACTGGCTCCTGGAGTAATGTGCACAGGGGGGGACCTGGGGTATATAGGGAGAAGGATGCTGAGGATGGAACCACCAGGCAGGAGGAGAAGAGGGAGGCCAAAGAGGAGGTTTATGGATGTGCTGGGAGGACATGCAGGTGCTTGGTGTTACAGAGGAAGTTACTACGGAGTAGTAACTGAGCTGATTCTCTTATGTACTCTTTTGTTCTCCAAGTAATGTAACTGCCATCCCTGCTAATCTGTCTGCCATCATTAGCTATTTGATTTTTTTTGTTTTCTTTGACACATTCTCCCCTTCTATTCTCAATTACTCATATCACTAGGACAAATACTCGATTCTAAAAAATTGTTTGGTTTTTTTAATCTAAGTTTTATACAAGTGTAGCAAGGTGAAGTCCAGATTGAAAAGATGTTCCTGCTAGCTTGGCTAACGGAATGCCCCTTTGGCTGACCTGGTAGAGCTCTGGTCTTTAGTTCGAGCAGTTTGGGGTTTGATCCCACTGCCATCCCAGCCACAAAGGTCCTCCGGTCACGCAAGTTTTGTTTTTGTTTAATCATCAGCAAGCTTATTGAGATACACACACACACAGTAGTGTTCAGAATAATAGTAGTGCTATGTGACTAAAAAGATTAATCCAGGTTTTGAGTATATTTCTTATTGTTACATGGGAAACAAGGTAACAGTAGATTCAGTAGATTTTCACAAATCCAACAAGACCAAGCATTCATGATATGCACACTGTTAAGGTTATGAAATTGGGCTATTACTAGTAAAAAAAAAAAAAAGTAGAAAGGGGGGTGTTCACAATAATAGTATTGTGGCATTCAGTCAGTGAGTTCATCAATTTTGTGGAACAAACAGGTGTGAATCAGGTGTCCCCTATTTAAGGATGAAGCCAGCACCTGTTGAACATGCTTTTCTCTTTGAAAGCCTGAGGAAAATGGGACGTTCAAGACATTGTTCAGAAGAACAGCGTAGTCTGATTAAAAAGTTGATTGGAGAGGGGAAAACTTATACACAGGTGCAAAAAATGCTGTTCAACTACAATGATCTCCGATGCTTTAAAATGGACAAAAAAAAACAGACGCGTGGAAGAAAACGGAAAACAACCATCAAAATGGATAGAAGAATAACCAGAATGGCAAAGGCTCACCCATTGATCAGCTCCAGGATGATCAAAGACAGTCTGGAGTTATCTGTAAGTGCTGTGACAGTTAGAAGACGCCTGTGTGAAGCTAATTTATTTGCAAGAATCCCCCACAAAGTCCCTCTGTTAAATAAAAGACGTGCAGAAGAGGTTACAATTTGCCAAAGAACACATCAACTGGCCTAAAGAGAAAGTCTTTTTTTTATGCCTCGGCAATGCGAGACAGTGGGTTATACCAACAAATCGAGAAAGAACATTAAAATCCACCATGACACACCAAGAGCAGCACACAGATCAGTATCATGCGTTATTTTGAGAGAAATAATCAGTAGCAGTGCCTCTCCAGGGCAGACCAGCAATTCACAAAGCATGCACGACATAAATGATTTAAAATACAGAAATGCCTGGTGTGTCTATGAGGTAGGAATAATATCAGATATTGAACAACTGGCCATTGTGTAGGATAATTTTAGCCCAACAGCCAGCCTTGAATTGGGCCAGATACTGGCCTCCATTTTGGAGTGAGCATTCCCAATCCTAAATGACCAATAGGAGAGCTGCGCTGGAATTCCCTGTCCTAAACGACCAATTGGAGAGCAGCGCTCGTGCCACATTAAAATAAGGCTGACATCAGCATCTCGGCAGCCATTCAATCACAGGCCAGGAGTGAGAGGACAGTATCTGGCCCAATTCAGGGCTGGTTGTCGGGCTCGGATAATTTTTCCATTGTCTAGCTTCGACTTGGTACTGTGAAGAAGCCAGTCCCGCTACTGCTAATTTGATTTTATATCGCTCCTGGGTGATATTATCCAAACCCTCTGAATAGTTGATGGCCAGATGGCCCTGACAACAGAAATATTGCTAAATTCAAACAAATTACTTAAATCTGGAATTCAAGAGCAAATACCACTCCCACATACACAGTGTATCTCTATGGTAAAACACGACAACAACCACGCCTTTTCACACCAGCGACGGACCTAATGCGGAAGCAAACCGGCAGTAACGTGGATGCGACCAAATCAATATGGCCATTGTCGCCTGTCTGTGGTCAGCGTAACTCCAGTTCTACTGCCAGAGTCTTTAAATTTACAGGGAGCATTCTTGGGACACAGACCGTGGTCAAGTTCAAAGATGGCTAACCTTGACCTATTTTAAGAGGTTAAAAAGTCACATTCTGTTTCAGTCTGTTCAGTTTTGTACTTTAGTGGCAGGTGTGACAGCCGTCAGTGGCTTGTCTCTCCAAAATCACTTTGTTTTTTTGTGTTTATATACATGTTTCTCATAATATTATGTAAAAGCTAGTGAGAAATAAACACTTCTAAAACTGAAAATGCTGTTTTTGGAACCTAATAACACCTCAGAACTTATTTACAACAAGATATTTTACGGACGTTAGCGTGGTGACTTTACGGGCTGGTAGCTATCTGCAAAACTCCATTTTATTTGTGGTAAATATATCCTCTTTGTCATATATTATGTAAAAGCTAGCGAGAAATAAACGCTTCTAAAACTCAAAATGCTGTTTTTGTAACCTAATAATATGGAGTCATTGACAAGACATTTTGCAGACATTAGAGATTGTAGATTTTGCAGACTTCATATGGAGTTAAATTTGTCTAATAATTGATACCTGCAAATGCACGGAGGATGATCTACAAATATTCCTTGATTTGCACAACTTCCACTCTTAAAATGTAAATATTGTTTTGGATTGACTGGGCCTTTGTTGAACATGTACAGGGTATTTTATCCTTGCATTATATTTACAGTATATCAGTCCTGCTTACCTGGATTTTCGGGCATTTAGAAACTTTTGAGTTTTTGAAAGTATGGGCTACATTTGGGCTGTCCTGAAAAAAATATATTCATTCATTCAGCGATTAATAATTCCTTTTTATTCATTACTCAAATTATATGTAGCCAAATGATATGCTACAAAAGTTAAATAGTGTCCAAAACATTTACAATAATATAAAATTCAGAAAAGCAGCAACATTTCATAATAGATTAGATTCCATAAATGTGAGGGAATGTAGTTTGAATTTATGATTTTTACCCAGTATTTAATACATCGGTGTCTATTTTTATGGCTGCTGACAGTCAGCTCCAGCTCTTATTTTGGTTTAATAAATAGAATAGAATAGAGCCTTTGTTGTCATTGTACATATATACATACATACAGTGAAATTTGTCCTCTGCTTTTAACCCATCCTAATTACAGTTAGACACAATCCAACCACTAGGAGCAGTGGGCAGCCACTGGCCGGCGTCCGGGGAGCAACTCCCGATGTAGAGACTCTGCTGTGGTCAGGTCAGGGCAGAGAAAGAAGCAGACCTTTAAATCAGTATGTTGTGATTGTGGGAGGAAATCGGAGTGCCCAGATGATACCTACGCAGGGAGAACATGCAAACTCCACACAGAAATGGATTCAGATTCAATTTATTATACCCTTGGGTAAATTTGGTTTACAGTGAGTGAGTCATCTTGTTTTGTAAACACACAGAAGAACACAGAACAAGACAAAGTGATGACAGTGCTAAGGCTAAAAAAAGAACAATAAAAGACGGTTGCAAGATAAAAAACAAACAAACAAACTCCAATCCAGTCCAGTTTATTTGTAGAGCACATTTAAAAACAACAAGGTTGACCAAAGTTCTGTACAACAAAGACGTAAATAATTACATGATGAGTTGGGATGGCAGGAAGCAATCCCACGACCTTCTTGCTGTGCTAACCACTAAACCACTGTGCTGCCCTTACACCATATGTCTGATTTACTCGTGCTCAGTGTGCTGAATCACAAATTTAAATAGGCCAATCACAGCCCAGTATGCAAGTAAACTTGAGAGTATTGATCAGGGGTTAGATCACTGTCCTTTAATAAGGTGTTACTTTCTGTAGCAATAGGAACTGCTTTTATGTTCTTGGTTGGGACTCGGACAAGTTAGAGTGTTACACAGGCTGAATAATGCTGTGTTGTCGAGCCATCCTCTGAATAAAGTTCCCTGTGAGCAGGGGTAATGCTCAAACGTCCAGTTTGTAGAGTCATTGACAAACAGAACAAGCTGAAACATGCTGGCAGCGGTGCGTTCTGAGCGGTAAGAACAGCAAAGGTGTCGCAACACGAAGAGTTTGAATGAGGCTGACTAAAGCTAGCTGAAGCTCACGCCACTAGCATAGCAGTGCGCTGCGGGCATGAGCTCTACACAGGAAGAAAATAGAAGCGCTACAAGTACAAGAATGGATGGATTAAGACCGCCTCAACAGTGGTGTATGGACTCTGCTAATCTTGCCAAGTCATGGAAAACTTGGAAGGAAGAATTTACACTGTATATTGAGCTAGCAATGCCGGAAGCAGAAGAGGAGGCACGGGTAAAATTTGTCTACTACCTCATCGGAGAACAGGGCAGAGAACTCTGTGGGACGTTAATAGGCTTGGAAGCAGGAGGGACTGTTACCAGTCTGACATGCAAAATTGTAGAAGAAATGACAATTATAGATGATGTTATAGAAATTTTAACAGTGGAAATTGTACAGGAAACATCTAAAAAATATTCTAATCAGTTGTGTATACAGAGCACCAGATTCTTGTGTTGTGAAATTTACAGATAAAATAATAGAATTATTCCATCAAATAAAAAATAAAACACTCTTTATGTGTGGAGACTTTAATGTTAATGTGGAAAGTTCCACTTGCCAAAGAGTAAGTGATTTTGTGAATTCAATGAACAGCTTGGGCTTATTCCCTTTGATAACAAAACCAACCAGAATTACATCACAAAGTGCAACTGTAATTGATAATATATTCACAAATAGAACAGATGAAATTATTAAGAATGGGATATTGATGACAGATCTCAGTGATCATTTACCAGTTTTTTCAATATTTAAATATAAAAATAGGCATAAAAACTGATATAAACTTTAAAAGAGATAAGTCATTACAAGCCATAGAGGCATTAAATTATGACCTTAATAATCAAAATTGGGAAGAAGTTTATGTCGGTGATGTTAATGTAGCATATAGTTCATTTATGAAAATATTGATGAAATCATATAATAAAAATTGTAAATTAATAAAAACTAGTAAGAAAAGAGTAGATAAACCATGGCTGACCAAGGGAATAAAAAACGCTTGTGTAAAGAAAAAACTATTTATACAGGTGCTTTTTAAAAATGCAAACAAAGGAAACAGAATACAGATACAAAAAATATAAAAATAAACTATTGACAATAATTAGGAAACAAAAAAAAACATTATTATAGTGAACAATTGAATAAGAGTAAAGATAATATAAGGGCAACATGGGGAATTATAAAAAGGGTGATGGAAAGTGATGGAGTGAAATCATCTTTTCTGAACTACCTTGTCAAGGAAAATAAAGAGATATATGACATAAAAGAAGTTTTAAATGAGTTTGATTATTTTTTGAAGGTGGGATCAAATCTGGTGGGAAATAAACCAATAGTAGAAGATAAATACTATTGTAAATACGGTCAATAGTATTTTCCTTGACAATGTGGAAAAAGATGAAATAAGGAATATTGTAAAAAAAAAACTGTAAGCAAAAGATCAACTGACTGTGAAGATTTAGACATGATGACTGTAAAAAAGTATAATAGAAACTGTTATTGAACCATTCACTTACATTTGTAATCTGTCTCTGTCAACAGGAATTTTTCCAGAAGAAATGAAAATTGCCAAGGTAGTCCCATTATAGAAAAATGGAGACAAACATATCGTTTCAAATTACAGGCCAGTGTCATTGCTTCCACAGTTTTCTAAAATTATGGAAAAGGTTTTTGTGACAAGGTTGGATAAATTCATTGAGAAACATCATATTTTAAAGAATGCTCAGTATGGATTTAGAACAAAACATTCGACAGCTATGGCAATTATGGAATTAACAGAGAAAATATCAACAGCAATAGATAATAAGGATTATTTTGTAAGTGTTTTTATTCATTTGAAAAAAGCTTTTGATGTTATCGATCATTCAAGATTGCTTCATAAGTTACAACAATATGGAATAAGAGGGATTGCACATCAATGGGTAAAAAGCTACTTAGAAAATAAAAAACAATTTGTTCAGATAAATGATACTAAATCAGAATTGTGTAATATTATGTGTGGAGTACCACAAGGATTGGTACTTGGACCTAAACCATTCATTTTGTATATTAATGATTTTGTGAATGTGTCAAAGGTACTTGGTAGCATTTTATATGCTGACGATACAACATTATTTTACTCTGGATCAGATATACAGGAAGTAGTACAGGTGATAAATACAGAGTTGGAAAAAGTTAAATATTGGTTTGATACAAACAGATTGTCACTTAATCTTAATAAAACAAACTTCATATTGTCTAATGACAGAGTAAAAAAAAATGAGGTGTCAATAAAAATAGATGGAATGGACATTCAAAGGGTAAAAGAAACAAAATTTCTAGGAGTTATGATTGATTGAGGATTTTGCATGGAAGTCACATATAAACTACATAAAAAGAAAGAGCGAAAGCCATTGCTGTTTTGCATAAAGTTAAATATTCATTAAATAATTATGGATTATTAACATTGTACAATTCATTGATTGTTCCATATTTGACTTATTGTGTAGAAATCTGGGGATCAACATGTATAACTTATACACAACCTTTATTTATTTTGCAGAAAAGAGCTTTAAAAGTGATTAGCAACAGTCGATTTAGAGATCCATCTAATCCATTGTTCGTTAAGTATAGGGTACTTAAATTTCATGATTTAGTTGATTTGAAATTATTACAATGTACAAAGCCAATAACAATACCTTACCAATAAACATTCAAAATATGTTTGAAAAAAGAGTACGTAGTTATAATTTGAAGGGCATAGAAGTCTTTAAGAAACCAAGATACAGAACCAAGATAAAGGAACGGAGTATTGCAGTGAATGGTGTAAAATTACGGAACAACCTCAGCAAAGAAATCAAAGAATCAAGGTCACTTAAATTATTTAAAAAACGTATTAAACTTGATGTATTTCAAAAGTATGAAACTATGAAATAGGTCAGTGGACTGTGACAAAGCTAAAATGTAAGCTGTTAATAATGTTTCGAATGTTAGAAGTTTAAAATGTAATCTGTTAGGGGTGTAATCTTATAGATAATGGTTAAAATTAGGAAATAAGTTGGTGGCATGTGACATAATCATAGAAATGTAATTATTTGTGTGTCGATTGATGATGCTTTGTGAGATTGTATTGTAAAAAAGGGGGCAGATTATATAAGACTTGTTCTTCTAAACTGCTCCTTTTCATTCAGTGGTTTGTGGTGTTTTGTTGATTCTGCTTTTCTGTTTTTATTTTCTTTTAAATGAATTAAATAAATGAATGAAATGAAATGTTTCATGAAAATATTGTGAACTTCCAGAGTGACTGTGGTGCAACCTGCAACGTCATTTCGATCAACCTGCTGAGTCCAGATGTGAAATTGGAGCACACGGACAAAGTACTATTTATGTACAGTAAGTCAAAGCAGTGCAAGTGAAGCAGTAAAACTCATTCAGGTCCAATACAACATTATTTATGCACTGGACAGTATTGTGACTAAAGAGCCAGGGACCAGTGACACATGGCAGTTGGAAGAAATAAAGACTGAGGTTCAAGACATGTTTATGGGCGAAAGACTGTGGGAATAGCACATAATCTATTGAGAGATGGAAGCAGAGAGTGTGGTACACAACTGCAGGTTTGCATCTGGGGATTGTGATTGCCCAAGGCCATTTCAGCTATTCCCATTCCCAACTGAGCCAGCCAGGAGAGGAGAATGGACAAAGTTAGTCAACAGAAAGCAGCAGCTGGAGTCCGGCAGTGTAAATAACTGGATAATTCTCGTGTCCGTAGTGTACACTTTACTGATGGGAAACGCACAGAACTGCACCCAAACCCAACACTTCAACTTGGCTATGAGCTAAAGCAGGTGTGTGATAATAAAGCTTATTTCTTCATGATTTCTACCTGTTTTAGTGCTTGTTGATCCCTCCTCCACTGCAGGGAGTGACATTAAGCTTTTTCATGCACCTGTTTTCATGCAGGCTGGTGACCATTTTACCTGCCTGACGAAGTTTTTCAATTGCCCACTTTTTCATTTCCTACCAGAAAACATTTATTCTTCTTACTTTAGGTGCAAAATGTTCTTGAAGGGTGCACGCTCATGAGCGATATTGAAGTGTTTTGCCGAAGCGCGTGAGGCACGGGTTTGTTTGTAACACTGGCATCCCATCAACTCCTGCGCGCGCGGAACTCCGATACGGTCTGTTTTATTCTTATTTTAAAAAAAAAACGGGAAGTCAAATCAGCCTGCATTGTTCTGTCCAGTTTATATCAGTTTGCCTGCACATGCCCATGTTTTTTTCCTTTCTGTATAGGAGTTTGGTGTTTACATTTGTTCTACAAAGTTTTAAAACAAACCTAAATAAATAAAATGTTAACATTTTTATAGCAGTTCTGTAACTTCAGAAATGTAACATAAACAACCACAAATCATAAAAAGTTGGGAGTATATGTACAATGAAGATAAAAATAAAAATGTTGCATTACTGGACACCAATACAGTGTTCCACGGTTTAATAAGGTCAGACTGAAACATTCTTTTGTGTATCAGTTGATACTTAAACTAAATAAGAGCTTAATCCATAACAACATTATCAAGGCCACAATGTGAGTAATTTTTGTTGTATGGATTGTTTGTAAAATATCTGTCTTATTTGTGTTGTTTATGTATTGTGTTGTCATGGAGCAACTGAATATGTAACACAAATTTCGGATCTCTGATCTGATAATAAAGTATTATCTTGTCTTATCTTATTATTTCCAGTGTCTCCACTCACACCCACAGAAGCCAAAAATGATTTCCAAGATTTGTCTTGGTGGCTGCACTCACTTGTCTCCATCCAGCATGGACATTTACTTTTTGAGAACTGCCTACTTGACACAGATTTACTATAAAGTACCACATTGTTTGTATTTCTGAATGATTGATGTAAATGAAGTCTAAGAAATATTCAGACTTGTAAATATTCATGTGTCCATCCCCTGACATTTCTCCCTTCTTTTTTCTTGGAATATGCTGTAAGCCTTAAATGTGGAAATGGATGTATATTAAGTAATAAAATGAAGCTAACCACACAAAACATGAAATATTCACACTGTCTGCGGTTACAGAAATAGAAGTCAAAGAAAATATCAAAATCATTATGGACACCCCCCACCAAAAACACATTTTCTGTATCATCCAAAAGTTTTCTGATTTGGAGTTCTCTCTCTCGATAGATAGATATGTATGTATAATTTTATTTGTGGAAGACAGGACAAAAATGGCTCTTGACAGTAAAGGTTGCAGATCTTTGGTATAGAAAGAAAATTGAGGTGTTCATTAGCAAATATACAAATACTTTCATTCATTATGCATTTAACAGCAAGAGAGCAGAAAAGATGGGCATTCAGGTAATGAAAATGTATCTTTAAAATGATTATTTAAACATTAAAACCTCACAGTTGAAAGATGACTACAATGATTGATTCTTTTTTCATTTTTCCAAAGTATAAAATCTTGTTTTTTTGTTTTTTTTTAAGTAGTTTGGAAGGCCCTGCGATTTACACTCATATATACTGAAAAATCATTCATTTTTATTCATAATTATTGTAACTGTTTATATAGGACTTTCACAGAAATTAAAGCACAAACCAAAGTAAGCTCCAATATTAAACGAATAAAAGCCAATAACCAGTACTTGAAAGCAATGCACAAAAATCCCAAAATGAATGAGTGATGATAATCTAGAAAAAAAAAAAGGTGTGACTTTACTCCAGAGTGATGTATACTCAAGTGCGACTTATGAGTTTTTCCTCTTCAAGAAACCTTTTTTTTAACAGGTGCAACTTCTACCCCGGTGCAACTTATACAGTAGTGTTCAGAAAAATAGTAGTGCTATGTGACTAAAAAGATTAATCCAGGTTTTGAGTATATTTCTTATTGTTACATGGGAAACAAGGTACCAGTAGATTCTCACAAATCCAGCAAGACCAAGCATTCATGATATGCACACTCTTAAAGCTATGAAATTGGGCTATTAGTAAAAAAAAAAGTAGAAAAGGGGGTGTTCACAATAATAGCAGCATCTGCTGTTGACGCTACAAACTCAAAACTATTATGTTCAAACTACTTTTTTTAAGCAATCCTGTGAATCACTAAAGTAGTATTTAGTTGTATAACCACAGTCTTTCATGATTGTTTTGATTCTGATTTCATGATTGTTGTTTGGAACCAAGATTTTGCTTGTTTACTAGTGTGCTTGGGGTCATTGTCTTGTTGAAACACCCACTTCAAGGGCATGTCCTGTTCAGCATAAGGCAACATGATCTCTTAAAAGTATTTTGACATATCCAAACTGATCCATGATACCTGGTATGCGATATATAGGCCCAACACCATAGTAGGAGAAACATGCCCATATCATGATGCTTGCACCACCATGCTTCACTGTCTTCACTGTGAACTGTGGCTTGAATTCAGAGTTTGGGGGTCGTCTCACAAACTGTCTGCGGCCCTTGGACCCAAAAAGAACAATTTTACTCTCATCAGTCCACAAAATATTCCTCCATTTCTCTTTAGGTCAGTTAATGTGTTCTTTGGCAAATAGTAACCTCTTCTGCACATGTCTTTTATTTAACAGAGGGCCTTTGCAGGGGATTCTTGCAAATAAATTAGCTTCACACAGGCGTCTTCTAACTGTCACAGCACTTACAGGTAACTCCAGACTGTCTTTGATCATCCTGGAGCTGATCAATGGGTGAGCCTTTGCCATTCTGGTTATTCTATCCATTTTGATGGTTGTTTTCCATTTTTTTCCACGCGTCTGTTTTTTTTTTTTTTTTGTCCATTTTAAAGCATTGGAGATCATTGTAGATGAACAGCCTATAATTTTTTGCACCTGCGTATAAGTTTTCCCCTCTCCAATCAACTTTTTAATCAAACTACGCTGTTCTTCTGAACAATGTGTTGAACATCCCATTTTCCTCAGGCTTTAAAAGAGAAAAGCATGTTCAACAGGTGCTGGCTTCATACTTAAATAGGGGACACCTGATTCACACCTGTTTGTTCCACAAAATTGACGAACTCACTGACTGAATTCCACACTACTATTATTGTGAACACCCCCTTTTCTACTTTTTTTTTTTTTTTTTTTTTACTAATAGCCCAATTTCATAGCCTTAAGAGTGTGCATATCATGAATGCTTGATCTTGTTGGATTTGTGAGAATCTACTGGTACCTTGTTTTCCATGTAACAATAAGAAATATACTCAAAACCTGGATTAATCGTTTTAGTCACATAGCACTACTATTATTCTGAACACTACTGTACTTCAGAAAATACAGTAATTGATAAATAATTTATGCATGTTACCATGCTTGTCATTGCTAAATGCAAACACAGCAGCGGCCACTATCAGCACCACTCTCGGTTGATGTCTGCGAGTTCTGTTCACAAATATGTTGATTTTCCCTCTGTACACATTCAGGTGCTTGTTTTTGGCTTAAACTACAGTAACTGCCTCGGAACTGGCGACAACAAGAGCACCATCATTCCCAAGATGCTTGACAAGCAGGAAGAAGGTGAACAGTCTGAATTATGGTAGTGGCCCCCACGTCCTGCTGCCCCCTGAGGGTACCTACACACAAAGTGGAATACTTCTGTTCACTGTTGACTTATGAAGCAATGCTGAATGACTACACGTGTTTTCAGATGGAGACGTTTTTGCTTGGGGACCATAACAGCTACAGCCAACTGGGAAATGGGACCCCCAACCAAGGAGTGTCCCCGGTGCTGGTCTGCCAGTCTACTTAAGAAGAAGGTGACAGAAGTGGCCTGTGGCAGTTTTATGATTACAAGTACGAGTAAATACATACGGGATCAGGCCGATACTGGTATTGGGATCGGTGCATTCCTAACTTATGTATATGTGATTTCTTAGTTTTTATATATATATATATGTGTGTGAGGTGGGGTACACCCTGGACAGGACACCAGTCTGTCACAGGTGTGTGTTTGTGTGTGTGTATATCAGTGGTGGGCACAGATAACCAAAAAATTAACTTCGATAACAGATAATCAGATAACTGAAAAATTATCTTCGATAAAGATAAAACAATAAACCACCCAAAAATGTATCAGAAGTTACAGATAACCGATAAATTCTAATATTGTCTCTGGTACATTTACAACTACTAATAAAATGAATTTAAGTTTTAATGCCACAATAACTTCTAGTAATATTAAAAGTAACAACAGACCCAAACAATGAGACCACACTTTTGTCTTTGAACATTCTGCCTCTGCTAGAAGCACTTGTTTACTACAGAGCTCCCAGTACAGAGGCACTCTGAGAGCAGCCATAAAACCAACTATCAGTCACAACGCTCCGGTCAGGCGGTGGTCTTGAAAAATAAAGTCATGCTGACTTATGGTTTTGATTTATAAATAACATTAATACCGATAGAATAACTCCATTAATGTCAATTCTGTCATTTGTACAAAGTTAAAATATAGCATATATCTTTTAATGTTGAATAATGCACTAATTCTGAGGTTTTGTAACAAACACAGACAGATCGCAAAGAATTCTGGGTAAAAGTGCCTCTGCTAAACACTGATTGGTTCAGTCATTCATTATGTAAACCAACACGTTAATGTGACGTCTGTCGTGTGTTGGTGTTTACAGATAAATGTGCTTTTGTAAAATATTCCATTTTTTTTATTTGTAAAAACAGGCAGTTTTACGAAGCCCTGGAAGTGTCATCGCAAAATGATTTGCATGTGGAGAGAATGTGCGCACGTTTTATGATGTTGTAAAACATGCTTTACACTGTGCGAGATGATTTTTCATGCAGGAATTTTTTGGACCAAGTTTCAGGTTAATCGCACGTCCTGCATCGTGTAGTGTACATGGAGTAACAAGCTGCGTTTAACATCTCAGGACCACCTCCTGATCGTTGATCGTATGGTCCAGTGAAAATCAAACCTGTTTGATATTATTGTGGTCGGCCGTCATGAGGGTATCCTGCTGCTGAAGATCTACAAGCATCTAACCGCTCGCACTGTGCCTGTGCAAACACCGCAGAGCTATCTTGTAATGTTATTTTATTATTATTATTATTTTTTTTTATTTTTTTTTTGCTGTTGTTTTGTTTTGTTTTTAAACCTCATTTGTAAAAAAAAAGAAGCCATTTGCAAAGCCAAAAAGTTGATTTGGTGCCCAGACGCTTAGTACTTATGGTGAATACTACCATGAACACTACTGGCCAGTAGATGGCAGTAGAGGCCTTGAAAACAAAATTCCAGCTAATCCCTGTCTGCTACATTTAAAATGCGTGGAATTTAACAAACGCAAATACAATAACAACGTCTATAAATCCAGAGAATATATTCACGAGAGTTTTAGGCACTAGAGTTTAATGCTGTTGTCCGTGGAGCCTGAACAGAGTGTCTAAAATGCAATTGTCCTGTCGTGATCGTACTGAGATTACGTCATCCTACCCATAATGCACTGCTGGAAACAGCATGTGCTCACAAACCTTAAAATTAGCACATTACTTTAAACTAAAACATATATCTAATATTTTCACTTTATAAAACTTCAGATATGACAGTAATTTTAAATAACTTGTCCAAAATTAGTTTGGTTAAAATTTGAACCATAAGTTAAAAATGTATGCCTCTGGATGACTTAGGTGATATTGCCCGCATATCGGTATGGTGTTAAAGGAAATGATTTTTTTTTTTTTTTTCTTTTGGGCTTTTCATCTTTGTCTACAGAGGATAAAGACGCTTTTCATAGAAGCAGCTCTCTTCTGTCAGCAGAGGGTATAACTGTCCATCTGTTAACCAATACTGTATAAGTTTTCCCCACTCCAATCAACTTTTTAATCAAACTACGCTGTTCTTCTGAACAATGTCTTGAACGTCCCGTTTTCCTCAGGCTTTCAAAGAGAAAAGCATGTTCAACAGGTGCTGGCTTCATCTTAAATAGGGGACACCTGATTCACACCTGTTTGTTCCACAAAATTGACGAACTCACTGACTGAATGCCACACTACTATTATTGTGAATACCTCCTTTTCTACTTTTTTTTTTACTAATAGCCCAATTTCATAGCCTTAAGAGTGTGCATATCATGAATGCTTGGTCTTGTTGGATTTGTGAGAATCTACTGAATCTACTGGTACCTTGTTTCCCATGTAACAATAAGAAATATACTCAAAACCTGGATTAATCTTTTTAGTTACATAGCACTACTATTATTCTGAACACTACTGTACATACCCTGCAACCCGATTCTGGATAAGTGGTTGAAGATGTGTACACACACAATATCTGCTTGTCATTGCTCGATGCAGTATCGGTGCAGCTCACAGTTGATGTCTCCTGTTCATGAGTCCTGTTCACTAATATGCTGACTGAATTTGTACGTTTGATTCGCATTATTCCTCTCTCTTTGTCTTCCTTCATTCTGAATGACTACACGTGTTTTCAGATGGAGACATTTTTGCTTGGGGCCATAACAGCTACAGCCAACTGGGAAATGGCGCAAATATGCGTCATCTCAGCATCAGCCATAGACAGGATGGGATGAATCTTCGCTATATTTCCCAGGTGGAAGAAAGCAGTCCTCGTAATATTTCTAATGTGGGGGTCAAAGGACAACATAGAATCAAAATTACCCCAAGGTTCCTCACTTTGTCAGTGTGATGTATGACACATGAGCCTAGGCTAAGTGTTAACTGGTGAAATTGATGCCAATGTCTCACTGGACCAAGAACCATCATTTCAGTCTTATCAGAGTTTAAAAGTAGGACGTTTCTAGACATCCAACTTCTCACTGATTCAAGGCAAAATGATTTTCCAGCCTATCAAGTAGAATATGATGATCCATGGTATCAAATGCAGCACTGAGATCTAACAGCACCAGAACCGTAGTGGTGTCCGAATCCATTGTAACCAGAAGATCATTCACCACTTCAGTGAGAGCCGTCTCTGTGGAATGATATTTTCTAAAAGCAGACTGCAGTGGCTCAAAGAGATTATTCTCAGTAAGATAGTCCACAAGCTGCCGTGACACCACTTTTTCCAGAATTTTAGAGCAAAATGATAGATTTGATATCGGCCAATAGTTTTTCAATGCACTAGTGTCAAGATAAGGTTTCTTAAGTAATGGTTTAATCACTGCAGATTTGAAGCATTTAGGAACAGATCCAGAAGTTAAAGAAAGATTAATAATTTCCAGCACAGTCAGCCCAAGAGTGGGCCACAGGTCCTTAAACAGTTTTGTTGGTATAGGATCAAATAAACAGGTTGTGCTTTTTGTTGACGTTACAAGTTTTGTCAGCATGCCTAGTGAGATCCTATCAAATTCTGTAAATCTAGGTAATACCTCAGTAATGGTACCCACCTCAATAGCAGGGTGTAGTGGCTGGATTAAGGCATGCTGGGATATGTTTAACCTAATATATTCTATTTTCTTCTCAAAGTAATTCAGGAAATCTTGTTCTGTAAAAGGAGCGTGAACTACAGGTGGTTGTCCATGAATAAGTGTTGCCACCATGTTGAACAAGAACTTTGAGTTATGCTTGTTTTTGTTGATCAAATCAGAGTAGTAGGTCCGCTTTGTAGCCAGTAATGCATGCTTATAGTCTAAGACAGCATCATGCCACACAAGGTGGAGTACTTCTAATTTTGAACAATGCCATTTCTGTTCTAGACCTCTAACCTTATGCTTGAGGTTAAAATCACTGAACCAAATCAGATATTTATCGTCCTCTTGCACAAATACTGTTAAAAAAAAAACTGTTTACTTCTGCAGCAATCTCACCATCTTTCTCTAATTCCTGTCCTTCCTATGATTTTAGTTTTGTAATTGATTGTTTGCTCTTAGTCTTGCTATTAACATACATATAGAAGGTTTTTGGATTTCTCTTCACTCTTGCACACTGTTTTTTTTCTAATTCTCTTTTGGCTTTACACACAGCTTTGTTTGCAGCATCCCTTTTCTTGACATATTCCCTATACTTTGCATGAGATCTACTCTCCTGGTACCTCTTCCAAGCAAAATACTTGTTTTTCAGAACCCACCTAACAGGCATATTTAGCCACAGTGGCAGGCCGACAGATGGTGGCTGCCAGAAAATGTATCCCCTATGCAACTCCAATAAATAAAGACAAAACTTCCTGAAATTTACTGTAGTAATTGTGGCTGAGCTAAAGTATAAATGAAGATAAAACACCTGATGGTCGGGTGCAATACCAGCTATAACGATAGGGGATACAAATTCTGGCAGGCCGTCAGATGGTGGGTGCCAGAAAATGTATCCCCTATGCAACTCTACTAAAGACAAAACTTCCTGAAATTTACTGTAGTAATTGTGGATGAGCTAAGGTATATATGAAGTTGAAATATCTGATGGTAGGGTGTAATTTTAATTTAACCTTTATTTAACCAGGTTAGTCCCATAGAGATCAAGATCTCTTTTGCAAGGGAGACCTGAATATGTATAAAGTTTCCAGTTCACCTAACTTGCATGTCTTTAAATGTGGGAGTAAATTGAAACACCCGGAGGAAACCCACACAAACATGGGGAGAACATGCAAACTCCACACAGAAAGGCCACAGGTGGGAATCGAAGCAATGACCTTCTTGCTCTGAGGCAACATGTGCTAACCACAAAGCTACTGTGCTTATTAATCTATAAGATACAGACAGATATCAGGGGTGGTGGCCAAGTGTTTAGTGCACTTGGTTTCAGTAACGTAGGTTCCTGGTTCGAACCCCACTCCTGCCACATTTCACTGTGTAATGTGACGTTGCAGCAGGAAGGGCATCTGGTGTACAGCTTCTGCCAAATCAACATGCAGACCCTCCTTGCATCTGCTGTGGTGACCCTGAGTGAAATCATGGGAGCAGCCAAAGGGACTTAATATAGTATTTGCAAATTTTGCAAAAAAAAAAAAAAAGGTATAATATCAGCATGGCCATGCCAATTCAACATGAAAAAGACCGTCAGAATTACAGATTAATATTTTTTAATTACAGATTTAAACTAAAATTTACATAAATATGTATGTGCAAACCATTTACATATTCATTGTCATTTTGATAGAATTCCCCTGGAAACCACAGCTGACAAAATTTTTCTGTAAAAACAACTGGATTTTTTTTTTTTTTTTTTTTTTTTACATCGTAAAAGCTGAATTTTATTTCTTGTAAACCAAAACAACCATCACCCACATCACGTTTGTCTGCTTATCTTTTATTTAAAACAGAAAAAGTCACAGACAAGTACAAGAGTGTACAGTTTATAACTGTTCATATTTTAATCTTGAATGAATGAACTGAACTGAAGAGTGAAAATCATTGAATTATCTTGACGGTGGTGCGATCACAAACGTCTTACATCGTTTTTTTTTTTGTTGTTTTTTTTTTTTTTTTACATATATAAACGGGTTATAGCGTTTTCTTTTTTAATAAACGTCTTCAGCGTATTTTTTTTAATGTTGGACGTGTAATCGGCGTGAAGACACGCATGCATTTAGCTAAAAAAAAAAAAAAAAAACAACTTAATTGAATCATATTTGGAGTCAGTCTGCTCCATTTCTTTACTTTTTACCCCATTTCGTGATTATCAGGCTTCATTTTACCCCATTTCGCTTAAAAATAATTAAATAAAAGTAATTAATTGAATCATATTTAATCGTATTTGGAGTCGTATTTCGTTACTTGTTACCCCATTTCGTGATTATCAGGGTCCATTTTGTCCATTTCGTATTTTAGTATCACCGTTAGACTGATTAGGTTCCGTCTGTACTCACAAGGAACCCAAGTTAATTAGACAATATCAGATTATTACAAAATTACAAAATTATTTGACAAAATTCGATTTGTTAGGCTATTTATTGGCTTACCTTTGTCATCCAAAACTTTGTCATCCATCACGCATCAGTGGCTGCACTCAGAAACAAGCTTCGAACCTATGCTCAAACTCTCTGAACGTCATACTGACATATCGGGTTCAAGGTTTTAAACCAATCAGCGATCAAATAATATTGCAGCGAGAGCCTTGTAAGCAGAATTTCGCAGCTGTTTCGAGTGTGGGCTTTAAACTCCTGTCCTGAGAGTAGAGGTGGGCGATACCGAGAGTTTTGGTATTGATCCGATACCAAGTAAATACGGGCCCAGTATCACCGATATCAATACCGATACTTTTTCATATTTAAGCTTCATAGATCCAAAGGATCCAAAAGACCTAGGATAGAATTTCTCCAAACATTGTACGTGACAACAAAATACTTTATTATCCCAATCAACATTTTTGTTTAAAAAAACATCACTCAACACAACTTAAAACAAAATCTCCTGAGGTAGAGGGCTGACAAACCACAATACAACAAAATTTACACACCACAACAAATACTGTAAACAGTGTCGGGGCCAGGGAATGGGGGATGTCTCTGCTCTTCTCTCTGTTTCTGCAGCTCTGCGTTTTCTGCTGCATGGTTTTTCATGTGCTTTGTAGAGGTTAGTTGTGTTTCCACTGTGTTTAACAGCCATATTGCAAACTGTACAGCTTGCTGTCGATTAATTTTCTGCAATAAAATAAAGCCAAACGGCACAGCACTTCTCTTCATCTCTGACATTTCGATACTCTGGTGTCTCTCTCCATAGTGTCACATGTTGACTTGAAGAGAGCGCTGAGTGTGCGGGCCAGGCTGAGCCTACCTGCAGGCTGTTGGCTGGCGCTGCTGAGCCATGCGACGGCGCAACAACAAAAGACCGGAGGGGGGCTGCGCTGCTTCATGTTGTGCGACACAGTGCAGCGCTGCTCTTACAGACAGAGAGTAGATCCTGATGAATCTGCGTGCGCAGCAGTCACTGCGTGCAGGAGAGAAAAAAGCTTGAGTATCGATCTTTTTACACGAGGATTGTTCAATATCAGTACCAGCGTTGGTATTGATATTATCGATATTAGGATCGATCCGCCCACCTCTACCTGAGAGCATGAGATTGATGCTGAAAGCATGAGTGTCCCACCAGATGCTGAGAGATGGCAAACCTGCCTGGACCAGTGGGCAGCATGGCCCACAGTTCATCACAAAATTACAGTATTAAGTGACTTGGAACTCCATGTGGTTAGGCAGAGATGACTGCCAGGTAATTTCTAAACTAGAAGGGGTAAGATGTGGGCTGCCACTGTGCAGCCCACATCTTACCCCCTCTGGGCATTTTTAGTCAAGACATAAAACTTATTTAAAAGTTTAAAAGTAGGAAGTTTCTAGACATCCAACTTCTCACTGATGCAAGGCAATCTTCTAAGGATTTTATAAATCAAAAGGCTCTGCAACAGCCTCGCCACAGATGCAGTGCATAAAATCATTGAACCAAATCAGATATTTATCATCCTCTTGCACAAATACTGTTAAAAAAAAAACTGTTTACTTATGCAGCAATCTCACCATCTTTCTCCAATTCCTGTCCTTCCTATGATTTTAGTTTTGTAATTGATTGTTTGCTCTTAAGCCGTGTTCACACTGGGCGCGACGCGAGCGACTGCAGCCACAGGTTGCCATGTAATCCCTATGTCTTGCTATTAACATACATATAGAAGGCTTTTGGATTTCTCTTCACTCTTGCACACAGGTTTTTTCTAATTCTCTTTTGGCTTTACACACAGCTTTGTTTGCAGCATCCCTTTTCTTGACATATTCCCTATACTTTGCATGAGATCTACTCTCCTGGTACCTCTTCCAAGCAAAATACTTGTTTTTCAGAACCCACCTAACAGGCATATTTAGCCACAGTGGGTTTACTTTTCCTTCACTTATAATCTTCATGAATGGAACACATTCCTTGACTGTACTCAAATAATTCCCCACTATATTCACATCCGTAGCATTTATGATAGTTGACCAATCAGTATCGGTTAACATTTATATGATCCTTCATGTAAAGTATAACACCACCTCTTATGTCATTGGTATGTTAGCAGACTAAAAATTATCGGTCCAAAACTTATCGGAAGATAATTGGTCCAATGATGGGTTTCAAAGTTATCTGAAAAGCTAATCCGATAATGAAAACGTTATCTTCAATGCGGATTAGCGGAACTGTGCCCACCATTGGACATAAGAAGATGCTGCTGGATGAGTGTGACTATTAACTTATGATGATTTAGGCGTAAAAGCATGAGATACATAAGTTCTTGTGCCAAATATACTCCTTATGTTTTTGTTCTCCACGAAAACGCACTGTCATCGCAAATACAGCAGTGTTTAGGAACTACTTTTTGCCCAAGAATTTATCAAGCATCGGCTGTGGACAAACACAGAATATACAAAAACGGTATAGTTGTTCAGCCAAAACGAGAGTGTCCACTTTTAGCTTGCCATAAGATAGTGGCACGCATGAGAGTACAGCACATACTCTCACGAGCGCCACTAGCTTAGCTTATGGCAAGCTAAAAGGTGACTGCCAAACAACTGTCCACTTTCTGGGTATTCTGTGTTAGTACGCGCCTGCAGCCAAAGTGCTTGATGAATTCCTGTGCAAAAAGTAGTTCCCAGAAAATTTACCAGTAATAAAATTATAAAGATGACAGAAGTTTTAAGAGTGGCCATAATAAATATTTAAGAAATTTAAAGTTTATGAGCAACTTCATCTGTTATTGCTCAAGCACATTGTAAACATTGACACGATGGAGTTTGATGCGGAAGAGCACACTCTCATGAGCGCCACTAACTTAGCTTGCACTTAGAGTGTGGCAAAAGTAGTCCGGCAAGTTCAATCTGTGGGCGCAAGCTATCCCACAATTCCAAAATAGCAGAGATGTTGGTCCAATGAGAGTGGCACTCTGAGCAAAGTGAGTACAGCAGGGGCAGTTGCATTTTGAGGCAGCAGCATGTTGTCTCGGCACGTCTGGTGGCATCTATATGTGCCGCGGCAGATGCCGGTGTTTTCAGTTGATTTATTTATTTCAGACGTGTACATGTAAAAACATAAGCAGACCAGAGATGAAAAAATAAAAATACAAGTATTAAAAAATGCCTTCAAAATCAAGTGAATACAGGACTATTCCAGAGTGCCAGCAATGACGAGGATAAGTATGTATGAATGAATGAATGAATTTATTTTGCACACAAACTCAACAGTAACAAAAACTGATACACAAGACAATTCCACCGTGACATGTGTGACCAAAAGGGGGTGAGCAGAAGCAAAGCTTATAAATGCCCACCCCTTATATACATACAAACATACATATATACTCACTACCAACCCCCAGAGCAAGCACACAGGCGACAGTGGTAAGGAAAAACTCCCTCCGATGTATTGAGGAAGAAACCTCAAGCAGACCAGACTCTAAGGGGTGACCCTCTGCTTGGGCCATGCTACAAACACATTTCACACAACACAAACTCAAGTCCCGTCATCATAAACATCTCTAGTGTAGATACGTACATATATACACATACCTGCATACACACATACCTACATACATATGCAATGCGTGTGATTTTATACTACATATTTACAAGATAGAAAAACAAAGTGCACACAACTAAACAATGATCAAAACACCCTAACCCTCAACACCCTTCCTCCTCCTTATACCTAGAAAAAACCATGTACCTATACCGCTGCTTAAACGGGTTCATGCTTGGACATTGCTTGAGCTCCACCCTCAATCTGTTCCACATCCTCACTCCACAAACAGAAATACAAAAACCTTTTAATGTTGTACATGCCCACTGATGTTTTAAATTAAACTCCCTGGTCAGATTATAATCCCCTACTCTATTAAAGAACGTTTTTAATATTTCCAGGAAGTAAATTGTTTATTGCTTTATACACGATTTGTACTGATTGAAAATGAACCAGATCAGTAAATTTTAAAATTTTTGATTTTAAGAATAGTGAATTTGTGTGGTCTCTATAACCAGTATTATGAATTATTATTATAGCTCTTTTCTGCAGTATGAATAATGGTTGTGTTGTACATTTATAATTATTGCCCCAGACCTCTGCACAATAGTGTAAATATGGTAAGATCAGTGAGCAATAGAGAATGCGGAGTGAGTTGTGGCCCAGAGTGTATTTAACTTTGTTCAGAACTGAAATGCTTCTTGACACTTTGCTCTGTATATGTTTTATATGAGACTTCCAGTTTATTTTATCATCAGTTATCACCCCAAGAAACTTAGTTTCATATACTCTTTCAATATCCACCCCCTGTACTTGTAACTGTACTTGTATGTCTTTATTACAATTGCCAAATAACATATATTTTGTTTTACTTAAGTTTAATGATAATTTATTTCTGTCAAACCACATTTTCAGCTTTCCCATTTCTGTAGTGATGTTCCTTAGTAGTTTCTGCGAATCCCCCCAGAACAAAAAATACTTGTGTCATCTGCAAATAATACTAATTTTAATATCTTGGACACATTAAAAATATCTTTGATATAAAGTAAAAACAGTTTCGGACCCAATACTGACCCCTGTGGGACACCACAAGCAGTGTCCAAGCATGATGATGTATATTCCCCCAACTTCACAAATTGTTTTCTGTTACTCAAATAACTTCTCACCCAGTGCAACACTAATCCCCTGATCCCATACCGTTCAAGTTTATTGATTAATATATCATGATTGATTGTGTCGAAAGCTTTTTTAAGGTCTATGAATATTCCAACTGAATGTAATTTATGATCTGTGGCATTTGTGATTTCCTCAACTGATTCTATTAATGCCAGTGATGTTGAACTATTTTCTCTAAATCCATATTGACTGTCAATAAGTAATTCATGTTTGTTTATAAATTTATCTAATCTATTGTTGAATAATTTTTCTAATATTTTGGAAAATTGTGGAAGCAAAGAAACAGGCCTATAATTTGTGAAGTGGTGTCTATCCCCAGTCTTATACAGCGGTACAATTTTGGCTATTTTCATTTCATTGGGAAATTTACCGGTTTGAAATGACAAATTACAAATATGTGTTAATGGTTTTGAAATCCCTTCAATGACCTGTTTTACAACTATCATGTCAATTTCATTTAAATCAGTAGATGTTTTGTATTTGCAATTGTTAACAATATCTATGATTTCTTTTTCTTCCACTGCTGTGAGGAACATTGAACAGCGATTCCTCTCTATAAGATTGTTATTCCAGTCCTCAGATAACAATGAATCAGGAATCTTTTCTGCCAAGTTATGTCCAACATTTATAAAAAAATTATTAAAGCCATTAACCACCTCATCCGTATTCTCCTTTCTGATATTATCAGTGAAATATTGAGGATAGCTCTGCTGTTTTGTACCATTTTTAATAATGCTATTTAATATATCCCATATTCCTTTGATATTATTTTTGTTATTATATAATATCTTACTATAGTATTCCTTCCTACATACCCTTATAATATTAGTTAACTTATTTTTATATTTCTTATATCTATTTTCTGACTCCTTAGTCCTTAGTTTTAGGAATTCTTTATATAGAGTATTTTTCTTTTTACATGCATGTTGTAATCCTTTCGTCAACCATGGCCGATCTTTGAATTTTTGTTTTCTACCGTATTGTTTTATTGGACAGTTTTTTTCATGTAGTGATGTAAATATTTTTAAAAAAGCTCCATATGCTCTATCAACATCACCTTCACTGTATACCTCTTTCCAGCTTTGCACCTGTAAATCATACTTCAGTGTATTCATCTTTTCATCATTCATCAAGTAAAAATCAGATCTAACCACCAAAAAAAATTTGTGAAATTAACAGGGAAATCCTGTAAATTGACATAAAAAACTGTAAAAAGAAAAACAGTAGCGTTTAATCGATAGCAGTAATTTGTAAAATGTGGAATGAAACTGAACTGTGAATTTAACAGTAGACGTGTTAAAATAATCATATGCCATTGTAGAATTTACAAACAACTGTAGTTTAAACACAGAAAAACTGTAATACCAAAAACTGTGCAATACAGTTAAAATTACATGACACTTAAAATACTGTAAATTAAGGGTTTGTATTCACTGCCGCATAAAGATGCCACCCGAAGTGAGAAATACAGAAAACACTGGCATCTTCCGCGGCACATAGGGGTGCCACCAGAAGTGCCCTCTCTCTGAGATTATGCTGGCCAATCTTTAACACAGCACTTGCATGGAACAATACAGTCGGGCATGTTAAATAATAAAGGTTCTATGTGAATCTTGAAATGTTTGACTATATATTTTCGTTTAAAGGCATTTATAATATACTTCTGTTAAAAATTTCATTCTTTTCTATAACCCTCCCAAATATGTACGGGTCATTCGGAACATTTTGAGGAACTTGGATAATCTGTAGCGGCTCTTTGTCCCGAATAAAAGTTTTAGCACATATTCCAAGTTGTTTATTGGGGTCATATTATTCTAGAATAGTTGAGCTATTCTCCTAAATTATGTGCATAGGTCCTCTACTACTCAGGTATGTTGTGTATGCTAGCATCTAAAACATGAACTTAGGTTATAGATTAAAAGGTATATAAGTAAATGGAACAATAACAGAATTACGATTTAGAAACTACTCGTATGTATAAAGATGACTTAAAGCTTCAAATCACAGAAGGGAGACCAAACATATTATTAGCAACAAATGTAACTTTAAAATTAAATACACATTTTTTATACACAAATACTGTTTTTGTAGTTTATTCCATAAAACAACAACAACAACAACGACAACAACAAAAACTTAACAACCTTGAGTGACCTTTGATTACAGAATCAAGTACAGGCACTTATTTATTGTGGCCCTAAATAATATACATGATCAACATTTGTGCAACAGATGGAAAAATACAATAATGCCTGTATAAAAAAACAAAAAACAATGAAATCACAAAATATCAAAGAATAACAGTAAACACAATGACTGAATAAAAGGAAGACTCCTGAGAGTGGTAACTGTTAAATAAAACTGCTTTATTTGAGACTTGAACTGGGCTTTGTACCCAAGATTGTGTATGTGACCAATATCCATCCTCATGACCAAAAACATTTAAATTAAAAAACACAGCATGGTGCATTTAATGGACCTCACTGGAGTGCTTAATAATATGATCAGTTTCTGTACCAGGCTTTAAAATGATATGCACTGATATCTGCTGTTTCAAATGACTTCAAACCAGCAAAACTGGAATGCAGGATTAATCTGAACACAACTTTATTGGCAACACCACATGTATGTAGAGTCCCTTTATTCAGAAGCTACAAACATTTAGTAAAGTCAACAATTCAAAATCGCACTAAACTTTGATAGGATGTTTGGATAGGTAGGATGAAATGTTAGGACACAGGCTATGGCACAGGCTTTGACCAGTACACACACACACACACACACACACACACACACACACACACACACACACACACACACATATATATATATATATATATATATATATATATATATATATATATATATATATATATATATATATATATATATAATATCTGTTTGTGGGGATAGTTTCCTAAAATGAGCTCTGTCAGCGATTACTCTGGCCTCGTGGTCACGTGTTTTTTTTTTTTTTTTTTTTTTTTTTTTTTTGTTTTGTTTTGTTTTGTTTTGTTTTTTTTGGCGTTTTAGCCGCTCTGCAGCGGTAAGATAGTTTTTGTTCTGAAAGTGTCAGACTGATCATTGTCGGCACACACATGCGTACCTAACAGGTGAGTCGAACAGAAATCGAATAGTTGCCTTTTATTTAAATGTAGTGTCTGTCGTTATGAGCTGTCGAACTAAATTGCTAATGTTAGCATGTTTGTTAGCTCAGTAACATTCCTGACATGGTTCTGGTAACAACCACACTGTCAACGTTTTATTTATTTTATTTTAACAGTAGAAGACTTGTGTCACATGGCGATAAGTGGAAGAAGCTTTATCAGTTTTCTCAGTTTAACACGCTGGAAAGTCCTAGAAATCTTTTTTTTTTTTTTTATGGAAATCGTACTGAAAGCTTGGGTGTTATGGTCACTCAATTCTGCAGCCATTGAATTTTAAAATAATTCTAATTTTAAAAAAGTGAGAGATGCAAAATGTTTTTGCCCGGAAGTTCGGTGAGTGCCACTGTGAGCATGCGCACTCGAAATATGGATAAAGTCTAAATATTTTCACAGCTTCTCTAAGGCAGAACCCACTGACTGTACATTATTTTGTTTTTGCAGTATTTTAGTCCTACATAAGTGGCGTTTAGGACATTTTAAAAACTTAACAGATGACAGTGGAGTTTGTTAGTTGGAAGAAATGATTTATAATCTGGTATATTTTTTGTAAAGATAGTGTTGCCTGAAGTGAGGTACAGTGCATCTGAAAAATATTCACAGCACTTCACTTTTGCCACATTCTGTTATGTTACAGCCTTATTCCAAAATGGAGTAAATAATTTTTTTGTTTTCTCTCGAAATCCTACTCACAACACCCCATAATGACAACAATATATATATTTTTTTATTTCTGCAAATTTATTAAAAATATAAAACAAAACAAAAAAAAAACTAAGAAATCAAACATACATAAGTATTCACATGCTTTGCTGAGTACTTTGTTGATGCATCTTTGGCAGCAAATACACCCTAAAGTCTTCTTGAATATGATGCCACTGGCCTGGCACACCTTTTTTGCAGTTTTACCCATTCCTCTTTGCAGCACCTCTCAAGCTCCATCAGGTTGGATAGGGAGCATCACTGCACAGCCGTTTTCAGATCTCTCCAGAGATGTTCAGTCAGATTTGCTCAGTTTAGATGGGTGGTCAGCTCTAGAAAGAGTCCTGGTAGATCCGAACTTCTTCCATTTACGGGTGATGGAGGCCACTGTGCTCATTGGGACGTTCAAAGCAGCAGAAATGTAACCTTCTTGTAATCTATAACCTTCACCAGATTTGTGCCTTGACACAATCCTGTCTCAGTGGTCTGCAGACCGCCTTTGTCTTCATGCTTGGTTTGTGCTATGACATCCACTGTCAGCTGTGGGACCTTATGTGCAGACAGGTTTACACCTTGCCAAATCCTATCCAGTCAACTGAATTTACCCCATGTGGACTCCAGTTACACTGTAAAAACATCTCAAGAATGATCAGTGAAACAGGATGCACCTGAGCTCAGTTTTCAGCTTTATGGCTAAGGCTGTGAATACTTACTATGTGCATGTGATTCCTTCATTTTATTTTTAATACATTTTCAAACCTCTAAGAAAAATTCACATTGTCATTATGGGGTATTGTGTGTAGAATTTTTCAGAGGAAAAATGAATTTAATCTATTTTGGAATAAGACTGTAACATAAAATGTGGGAAAAGTGAAGCGCTGTGAATACTTTCTGGATGCACTGTATGCCCTTTAGCAGTCGGGCCACAATTGTTAATAATTATGCCTTTTTATCATTACTCCTTGAATTTAAAAAAGTGTAGCCAATAATATGTATTGTCACAAAAGTGAAAGTGTCCAGAACATATACAATAATACCATTTTTGTTTACTTTAAATCTTTCTGCCCTTATTGACTTCTATTTGTTTGTTTGCATGGGGTCTGCATGGACACATTAATAAAGTTATCTCAATCTGATTTATTACATAGGTTATTTTTCTGACTGCTGACTGTCAGTTTCGTGCTTTTAAATGAGAGCTTGAATGAATGCTTAACTGTGTTGCCAGATGTGTTTGTGCACACCCAGGCATCCATGTTTTCAAGCCAATGAACACAAGCTTCTGCAGCACTGGCACTGTTGCCCACAGTGGCCACTTGGCCCTCTTCTGCTCTGATTTTTGGATTGTTGTGGATCACTCAGCCCGGCCGTCCTCAATGCAGACAGACGGCAAGGACCTATCATGGTGGATTTGACCAAATGGCCTCTGTTCAACCTGGTGGAGCCCCAGGAGCTCTGCATGATACGGAAAGCGTGTGTGTTCGGAACATCTGCCAGTGAAGCCATTTACGTCACAAATGATGATGAGGTGAGAAGTCAAAGGGTATTTAAGGGACATACTGATTTAAGTTTAATAACAACAGCTGTACTTCAGAAAAAATTGAATATCAGTGTTTTTTGTCAGTTATTTCAGAAAGTGAAAATATAACTATAAATTGACTCATTTCATGTATATACTAAAATGTTTCAAGCAATATTTTTCATTCAGTTTTGATCATTTTGGCCTTCAGCTCCAAAAAAGAGAGAAAAGTATCTCAAAATAAAATAATAGTTTGATATGTGCAATTTTTTATTTTATTTAATTGTTTGAGCTGTAAGTCATAATTATTAAAATAAGAGTAGTTGAAAGTTTATATGTAATGAGATAAGAATATATAAAGTTTTCACTTTCTGAAATACCTAACACAAAACATTAAACTTATTCATCATATTCTTTTCTGAGATGCACCTGTGTATATACTCCCAAGATCACACCTTCAGCTCTTTATTTTACCCAACCAAGAGTTAAGTTTGAATTAGACCTTATGACTGAGTTTCTCATTAACCCAATTTGCTGACTCACAAATTTGAGTAAGCCAACCATAGTCTACAACCCCAATTCCAATGAAGTTGGGACGTTGTGTGAAATGTAAATAAAAACAGAATACAATGATTTGCAAATCCTGTTCAATCTATATTCAATTGAATACACCACAAAGACAAGATATTTAATGTTCAAACTGATAAACGTTATTGTTTCGTGCAAATATTTACTCATTTTTAAAATGGATGCCTCCAACACATTTCAAAAAAGCTGGGATGGGGCAACAAAAGACTGGGGAAGTTGATGAATGCTCAAAGAACACCTGTTTAGAACATTCCACAGGTGAACAGGTTAATTGGAAACAGGTGAGTGTCATGATTGGATATAAAAGGAGCATTCCCAAAAGGTTCAGCCATTCACAAGCAAAGATGGGGCGAGGATCACCACTTTGTGAACAACTGCGTGAAAAAATGGTCCAACAGTTTAAGAACAATGTTTCTCAACATTCAGTTGCAAGGAATTTAGGGAATCCATCATCTACAGTCCATAATATAATCAGAAGATTCAGAGAATCTGGAGAATTTTCTACATGTAAGTGACAAGGCCAAAGACAACATTGAATGCTCGTGACCTTCGATCCCTCAGGCAGCACCGCATTAAAATCCAACATCATTGTGTAAAGGATCTTACAATGTGGGCTCAGGAACACTTCAGAAAACCATTGTCAGTTAACACAGTTTGTCACTACTCGCTACATCTACAAGTGCAAGTTAAAACTCCACTATGCAATCAATCAATTTTATTTATATAGCGCCAAATTACAACAAACAGTTGCCCCAAGGCGCTTTATATTTATTGTAAGGCAAGGCCATACAATAATTACGTAAAAACCCCAATGGTCAAAACGACCCCCTGTGAGCAAGCACTTGGTGACAGTGGGAAGGAAAAACTCCCTTTTAACAGGAAGAAACCTCTAGCAGAACCAGGCTCAGGGAGGGGCAGTCTTCTGCTGGGACTGGTTGGGGCTGAGGGAGAGAACCAGGAAAAAGACATGCTGTGGAGGGGAGCAGAGATCAATCACTAATGATTAAATGCAGAGTGGTGCATACAGAGCAAAAAGAGAAAGAAACACTCAGTGCATCATGGGAACCCCCCAGCAGTCTAAGTCTATAGCAGCATAACTAAGGGATGGTTCAGGGTCACCTGATCCAGCCCTAACTATAAGCTTTAGCAAAAAGGAAAGTTTTAAGCCTAATCTTAAAAGTAGAGAGGGTGTCTGTCTCCCTGATCCGAATTGGGAGCTGGTTCCACAGGAGAGGAGCCTGAAAGCTGAAGGCTCTGCCTCCCATTCTACTCTTACAAACCCTAGGAACTACAAGTAAGCCTGCAGTCTGAGAGCGAAGCGCTCTATTGGGGTGATATGGTACTATGAGGTCCCTAAGATAAGATGGGACCTGATTATTCAAAACCTTATAAGTAAGAAGAATAATTTTAAATTCTATTCTAGAATTAACAGGAAGCCAATGAAGAGAGGCCAATATGGGTGAGATATGCTCTCTCCTTCTAGTCCCCGTTAGTACTCTAGCTGCAGCATTTTGAATTAACTGAAGGCTTTTCAGGGAACTTTTAGGGCAACCTGATAATAATGAATTACAGTAGTCCAGCCTAGAGGAAATAAATGCATGAATTAGTTTTTCAGCATCACTCTGAGACAAGACCTTTCTAATTTTAGAGATATTGCGCAAATGCAAAAAAGCAGTCCTACATATTTGTTTAATATGCGCTTTGAATGACATATCCTGATCAAAAATGACTCCAAGATTTCTCACAGTATTACTAGAGGTCAGGGTAATGCCATCCAGAGTAAGGATCTGGTTAGACACCATGTTTCTAAGATTTGTGGGGCCAAGTACAATAACTTCAGTTTTATCTGAGTTTAAAAGCAGGAAATTAGAGGTCATCCATGTCTTAATGTCTGTAAGACAATCCTGCAGTTTAGCTAATTGGTGTGTGTCCTCTGGCTTCATGGATAGATAAAGCTGGGTATCATCTGCGTAACAATGAAAATTTAAGCAATGCTGTCTAATACTGCCTAAGGGAAGCATGTATAAAGTGAATAAAATTGGTCCTAGCACAGAACCTTGTGGAACTCCATAATTAACCTTAGTCTGTGAAGAAGATTCCCCATTTACATGAACAAATTGTAATCTATTAGATAAATATGATTCAAACCACCGCAGCGCAGTGCCTTTAATACCTATGGCATGCTCTAATCTCTGTAATAAAATTTTATGGTCAACAGTATCAAAAGCAGCACTGAGGTCTAACAGAACAAGCACAGAGATGAGTCCACTGTCTGAGGCCATAAAAAGATCATTTGTAACCTTCACTAATGCTGTTTCTGTACTATGATGAATTCTAAAACCTGACTGAAACTCTTCAAATAGACCATTCCTCTGCAGATGATCAGTTAGCTGTTTTACAACTACCCTTTCAAGAATTTTTGAGAGAAAAGGAAGGTTGGAGATTGGCCTATAATTAGCTAAGATAGCTGGGTCAAGTGATGGCTTTTTAAGTAATGGTTTAATTACTGCCACCTTAAAAGCCTGTGGTACATAGCCAACTAATAAAGATAGATCATATTTAAGATCGAAGCATTAAATAATGGTAGGGCTTCCTTGAGCAACCTGGTAGGAATGGGGTCTAATAGACATGTTGATGGTTTGGATGACGTAACTAATGAAAATAACTCAGACAGAACAATCTGAGAGAAAGAGTCTAACCAAATACCGGCATCACTGAAAGCAGCCAAAGATAACGATACGTCTTTGGGATGGTTATGAGTAACTTTTTCTCTAATAGTTAAAATTTTATTAGCAAAGAAAGTCATGAAGTCATTACTAGTTAAAGTTAAAGGAATACTCGGCTCAATAGAGCTCTGACTCTTTGTCAGCCTGGCTACAGTGCTGAAAAGAAACCTGGGGTTGTTCTTATTTTCTTCAATTAGTGATGAGTAGTAAGATGTCCTAGCTTTACGGAGGGCTTTTTTATAGAGCAACAGACTCTTTTTCCAGGCTAAGTGAAGATCTAAATTAGTGAGACGCCATTTCCTCTCCAACTTACGGGTTATCTGCTTTAAGCTGCGAGTTTGTGAGTTATACCACGGAGTCAGGCACTTCTGATTTAAAGCTCTCTTTTTCAGAGGAGCTACAGCATCCAAAGTTGTCTTCAATGAGGATGTAAAACTATTGACGAGATACTCTATCTCACTTACAGAGTTTAGGTAGCTAATCTGCACAGTGTTGGTATATGGCATTAGAGAACATAAAGGAGGAATCATATCCTTAAACCTAGTGTAATGAAACTTATTCCCCACTGCTGGGTAGTCCATCAGAGTAAATGTAAATGTTATTAAGAAATGATCAGACAGAAGGGAGTTTTCAGGGAATACTGTTAAGTCTTCAATTTCCATACCATAAGTCAGAACAAGATCTAAGATATGATTAAAGTGGTGGGTGGACTCATTTACATTTTGAGCAAAGCCAATTGAGTCTAATAATAGATTAAATGCAGTGTTGAGGCTGTCATTCTCAGCATCTGTGTGGATGTTAAAATCGCCCACTATAATTATCTTATCTGAGCTAAGCACTAAGTCAGACAAAAGGTCTGAAAATTCACAGAGAAACTCACAGTAACGACCAGGTGGACGATGGATAATAACAAATAAAACTGGTTTTTGGGACTTCCAATTTGGATGGACAAGACTAAGAGTCAAGCTTTCAAATGAATTAAAGCTCTGTCTGGGTTTTTAATTAATTAATAAGCTGGAATGGAAGATTGCTGCTAATCCTCCACCTCGGCCCGTGCTACGAGCGTTCTGGCAGTTAGTGTGACTCGGGGGTGTTGACTCATTTAAACTAACATATTCATCCTGCTGTAACCAGGTTTCTGTAAGGCAGAATAAATCAATAAAAAAAAGTAAAGTCCCTTCGGCTGCTCCCTTGTTTGCACCTCTGGACAAAAGAGGAAAAAAGACCATCCAGATTGTTACTAGCGCAAAGTTCAAAAGCCAGCATCTGTGAAGGCACCATCAATGGTGAAAGGTACATCCAGGTTTTGGAGCAACACATGCTGCCATCCAAGCAATGTCTTTTTCAGGGACATCTCTGCTTATTTCAGCAAGACAGTGCCAAGCCACATTCTGCACATGTTACAACAGCGTGGCTTCGTAGTAAAAGAGTGCGGGTACTAGACTGGCCTGCCTGTAGTCCAGACCTGTCGCCCATTGAAAATGTGTGGCACATTATAAAGCACAAAATGCGACAACGGAGACCCCGGACCTTTGAACAACTGAAGTCGTACATCAAGCAAGAATTGTAAAGAATTCCACCTACAAAGCTTCAACAATTAGTGTCCTCAGTTCCCAAACACTTATCGAGTGTTGTTAGAAGGAAAGGTGATGTAACACAGTGGTAAACATACCACTGTCCCAGCTTTTTAAAAACGTGTTGCAGGCATCCATTTCAAAATGAGCAAATATTTGCACAAAAACAATAAAGTTTATCAGTTTGAACATGAAATATCTTTGTTTAAATGTCTTTCATTAAAAGTCTTGGTGGTGTATTCAATTGAATATAAATTGAAATGCATTTGCAAATTATTTACATTTTACACAATGTCCCAACTTTATTGGGATTGGGGTTATAGTATTAGTAGCATGAAAAATAGTCTTCAAAAAGTGGACCTAAGGGTGTGGAGGGGAAGCACCCCCCCATCTCATTTTACTTCATGTCATCCTCAGAAAGAGACTTGAGGTGTATTTGGGCAGAAAAAAACAAGCGTTAGCATTTGTTAATACATGCAGATAAGCTGTTTTTAGCGAGGACACACACGGAGCAGTACAGAGTTTTAAAGACAAAAAAAATAGAAATGTCTTTGTAAGCTCAGTGCAGGTGTGCTGCCGTCACCGTGCTTTCAGAGACGGCAACTGTTCTCAACTCTGAGCTGCGCTGCAGAAAAAAGGATGAAAAGGTCACAGCATCAAACGCTTCATGGGTGAAGTGAGCAGTTCAGTCGAACCGAGACCTCCGCCTGCCCACGAGCTGCCAAGTTTGACCCACAATACAAATACGATGGAGAGGTTGACATTACGCTGCTGTGAAGAGGAATCGAGTGTCTAGTATCAGAGCAGTTTTATGATTACAAGTAAATGCATACGGGATCGGACCGATACTGGTTTCGGGATCGGTGCATTCCTAACTTATGTACATGTGGCTTCTTAGTTTTTATATATATATATATATATATATATATATATATATATATACACAGTAGTGTTCAGAATAATAATCTATAATAATAATTAATCCAGGTTTCGAGCAGTGTTGGGTAGGATTACTTTGAAAGAATACATGTGGATTACATGTATGTATGTATGTATGTACATACATTTGGATTACTTGTAATCTGATTACTTTTGGATTACATTTCAAAGTAATCCTACCCAACCCTTTTTTTGAGTATATTTCTTATTGTTACATGGGAAACAAGGTACCAGTAGATTCACAAATCCAACAAGACCAAGCATTCATGATATGCACACTCTTAAAATTGGGCTATTATTAAAAAAAAAGTAGAAAAGGGGGTGTTCACAGTAATAGTATTGTGGCATTCAGTCAGTGAGTTTGTCAATTTTGTGGAACAAACAGGTGTGAATCAGGTGTCCCCTATTTAAGGATGAAGCCAGCACCTGTTGAATATGCTTTTCTCTTTGAAAGCCTGAGGAAAATGGGACGTTCAAGACATTGTTCAGAAGAACAGCGTAGTTTGATTAAAAAAGTTGATTGGAGAGGGGAAAACTTATACGCAGGTGCAAAAAATTATAGGCTGTTCATCTACATTGATCTCCAATGCTTTAAAATGGGAAAAAAAAAAAAAACAGAGGCATGGAAGAAAACAGAAAACAACCATCAAAATGGATAGAAGAATAACCAGAATGGCAAAGGCTCACCCATTGATCAGCTCCAGGATGATCAAAGACAGTCTGGAGTTACCTGTAAGTGTTGTGACAGTTAGAAGATACCTGTGTGAAGCTAATTTATTTGCAAGAATCCCCTGCAAAGGCACTCTATTAAATAAAAGACATGTAGAAGAGGTTACAATTTGCCAAAGAACACATCAACTGGCCTAAAGAGAAATGGAGGAATATTTTGTGGACTGATGAGAGTAAAATTGATCTTTTTGGGTCCAAGGGCCCCCGACAGTTTGTGAGACGACCCCCAAACTCTGAATTCAAGCCACAGTTCACAGTGAAGAGAGTGAAGCATGGTGGTGCAAGCATCATGATATGGGCATGTTTCTCCTACTATGGTGTTGGGCCTATATATCGCATACCAGGTATCATGGATCAGTTTGGATATGTCAAAATACTTGAAGAGGTCATGTTGCCGTATGCTGAAGAGGACATGCCCTTGAAATGGCTGTTTCAACAAGACAATGACCCCAAGCACACTAGTAAACGAGCAAAATCTTGGTTTTAAACCAACATTAATGCCTTGCAGATGTGAAGAAATCATGAAAAACTGTGGTTATACAACTAAATACTAGTTTAGTGATTCACAGGATTGACAATAAAGCAGTTTGAACATAATAGTTTTGAGTTTGTAGCGTCAACAGCAGATGCTACTATTATTATGAACACCCCCTTTTCTACTTTTTTACTAATAGCCCAATTTCATAGCCTTAAGAGTGTGCATATCATGAATGCTTGATCTTGTTGAATTTGTGAGAATCTACTGAATCTACTGGTACCTTGTTTCCCATGTAACAATAAGAAATATACTCAAAACCTGGATTAATCTTTTTAGTCACATAGCACTACTATTATTCTGAACACTACTGTATATATATATATACACACATACCCTGCAACCCGATCCTTGTCATTGCTCGATGCAGTATCGGTGCAGCTCACAGTTGATGTCTCCTGTTCATGAGTCCTGTTCACTAATATGCTGACTGAAATTGTACGTTTGATCCGCATTATTCCTCTCTCTTTGTCTCCTCTGCCCACATTCAGGTGTTCGTTTTGGGCTTAAACTGCAGTAACTGCCTTGGAACCGGCGACAGCCAGAGCACCATCGTTCCCAAGAAGCTGGACTTCCTGAGTGGGAGGAAGGCGGTCAGTCTGAGTTACGGCAGTGGCCCCCACATCCTGCTGGCCACTGAGGGTACCTGCACAAAAAGTGGAATACTTCTGTTCACTGGTGTGTTATGAAACTGATTCTGAATGACTACACGTGTTTTCAGATGGAGAAGTTTTTGCCTGGGGCCATAACAGCTACAGCCAACTGGGAAATGGGACCACCAACCAAGGAGTGTCCCCGGTGCTGGTGTCTGCCAGTCTGCTCAAGAAGAAGGTGACAGAAGTGGCCTGTGGCTCTCACCACTCGATGGCTCTGACCGATACAGGAGAGGTGTGTGAACTAAGTGCCATCCTGTGGATGAGATTCCTTCCTGATGATTTCATAACGTTCGTAAAGAACTGTGTTGTTCAACTGCTTTGTCAAACTTAATACTGGAGTCACTTTATTCAATCCCGACTGATATGGATTTTTTTTTTTTTTGGCGGGATGATATTAATATCATGGATGGATGGATGAATGAGCTTTATTGTCATTGTCATTGAAAGTGCAACAACAATGAGATTACGTCCACACTCAAATTGCCACAGACAAGATACAGCAATTAATCCAGTTATTACTTGTTTACCGTAATAATGGCACACATCAGAATTAAGACAACACATATACATTTGACATTGTTTAAGTGCACTAAACTTGAAACAGTCCGTTTTCCGAAATGAGGCTGTGAGTGTGGGGGGGGGGCCCACTGCAACAGGAGTCGCGCTGGCCGTAAAATAAAAAAATTCTGATGCCAATCTATCTGCTGATGTACGTATACATAAAAAGTGGCAATGATTCCAGTCGTTTTGTTGTCATACCCTTATGACAAAGAAATCTAATGGCGGTTTAATGTTTTACAGTTTACACATGAACTTGAAAAACTATAAATATAACCAACATCCAGCCAGCATGTGTCACACTGCCGTCATGCTGGCTTCACTCAGATAGGCAGTTGCTGTGTCGCATCACTCAGCATTTGCATAAAATTTACTTCCTGTCTATTTTGTCACTTCCTAGCTGGTGGCACAGCAACCGTTTCACCAAATCACAACAGATGTTGCCCCCAAGGGTAAGGTCTAACAGGGTTTTTTAGTTGCCTTTTGCTGGATAGAAGAAAGCAGACGTGCTTGTTTATATAAAGAAATACTGCTGAGCTCCTCAGGCAGCCTGTGGGGCAGAGTGAACTGCTGGGACACCAGTCAACTGTTCTGAATTCCCTTGAGTAATATTAATAATTGAGTGAAGATCCTTCACTGACTTCTTACTATGAAAGTTGCTGTTCATGGTCCTCTCACCTGACCTTTGACCTCCTGCATGCCAGGTGTACGCATGGGGCTATAACAACTGTGGTCAGGTGGGCTCAGGCTCCACGTCAAACCAGCCCACGCCCCGCAGAGTGTCCATCTGTCTGCAGAACAAGGTGGCTATCAGCATCGTCTGCGGTCAGACCTCCTCCTTAGCCATCATGGACAACGGAGAGGTGATCCCTACATTCATACCACTGTGCAAAAACTGTTAGGCTTTTGCAGTTGTCATGTCAGTCGCTGTCTGTGTGTGTGTGTCCAGGTGTACGGTTGGGGTTATAACGGGAATGGACAACTTGGGCTGGGAAACAACGGGAACCAGCTCACTCCCTGTCGCCTCATAGGTCTGCAGGGATTGTGTGTGCAGCAGGTAGATTACTTGCGCCTCTAGTCCTTGTGTGCAGAGAATAGAATCCCTTTAAATCACTATGGGCCCTTGGGCAAAGTCCTTAATCCCAAAGTTGCTCCCAGTGTGTAGTGAGCACTTTGCATGGCACCACCATGACATCAGTGTGTGTGTGTGTGTGTGTGTGTGTGTGTGTGTGTGTGTCTGTGAATGTGAGGCATAATTGTAAAGCGCGTTGAGTGTCTGATGCAGATGGAAAAGCGCTATATAAATGCCATCCATTTACCATTTATTCAGAGAGTAGTAACAACTGAGAGCATGGCGCCATTTTGGGGCCAGTTGTGCTGAACTACTGAATGAACCTTTTTGTGTTTTCAGTTTTTTTTTTTTTTTTTTTATCATTTAACCACATACAGCAACACATTCAGGTGCATGTGCTATCAAAATAAATATAAAAATAGTTAAGATATCACATTTACCATTTATAATTTTATTTAATTAATTTAAAGGCTGATTTATGCTTCTGTAACTCTGTCATTCAGTGACATGCGTGACAGTTTTAAAGTTTTCCATTGCTGGATTATGCTTTATTCTGGATTAATTTGACCCTCTAAGCTTTTCTTTCTGATCAACTTCCAAATCAAAGGTAAGATGTATCCAAATGCACAGCAGCCCGGCATTTTCAGCGATTAAATAAATAAAATAGCTGGATTTACATGCCAGAGAGCTGAGTAGGGGGGCAAAGCTCTCGATTTACCGCTTGATCTACGTTCCGATCCTCACCTATGGTCATGAGATTTGGCTTGCGAGTACAAGTGGCCGAGATGAGTTTCCTCCGCAGGGTGGCTGGGTGCTCCCTTAGAGATAGGGTGAGGAGCTCGGAGTCGAGCCGCTGCTCCTCCACGTCGAAAGGAGTCAGTTGAGGTGGCTTGGGCATCTTTTCCAGATGCCCCCTGGACGCCTCGCTGGAGAGGTGTTCCGGGCACGTCCCATTGGGAGGAGGCCCCGGGGAAGACCCAGGACACGCTGGAGGGACTACATCTCTCGGCTGGCTTGGGATCACCTTGTGGTTCCCCCGGAGGAGCTGGGGGAGGTGTGTGTGGATCAGGAGGTCTGGGCGGCTTTGCTTGAGCTGCTGCCCCCCGCGACCCGACTCCGGAAAAAGCGGAAGAAAATGGATGGATTTACATGCAACTGAATGCAATTTTGGCCCCAAGATGGCACCACTAGTCATGTTTTTTTTCTTTTTTTTTTTTTGCTCGTCATGTCACTACTCTCTGAAAACTGAAGAGAAACTCACTGAAGCACTTTATTTGTATTTCTGATGAAAATACGGTACCCTGACCTATGTTGTTGAGCCCACATAACCTTGTCCACAGTTTTGAGGTGACCTTGTGTACCTGGCTTCTCCTTGATAGATGATGGTTTTTTCATCATGTTCTAGTCCACAAGATTTCAGAGGCTGTGCCCCCTTGTGGTCACAATAAGTATTTAAACGCACCTAGTGTTGAATTTGTCTGAAGGTGACCTTGTGTATCAAGTTTTACTTTACTACAAAGTATTTATCAAGTTATGACGTACACAGTCACGTGACACAGGTGAGAAGTCGTTTTAACTTGTAACATTGAAGATGGTGGAAAAATTTAAATTCCTCCACATGCTGCAAAATGTACCAGGTTCTTCCTTGGCCCCATGTTTCATCCCTCTTGCAAATGTTGTAAAAGTCATACTGTGTAATCCTGCTGATGATTGAGCCAAAAACATGACCTGTTTGGCAAAGCTAACAAATTCTTACAGCTCAAACATGAGCCTTGTTAGTTTGATCTAGTGAGTAAATATGCGTTTGTGTTTTTGTTCTGTGTTGACGTTTGTTTTTAATATGATAGGTATCTAAAGCCTTTTTATTTTTCACTCCAGATTGTCTCGGGCTATGCCCACTCTCTGGCACTGACAGATCAAGGGTTGCTCTACGCTTGGGGCGCAAACACATACGGACAACTGGGCACCGGTAACAAGATTAACCAGCTGAGTCCGGTGCAGATTATGTCTAACAAAGAGAGGTGAGTGACAGCGCCACCAACAAGGACCGTTACTTCTGTCCTCACACGCTTGTGTCATGTCGCCCACTTCTGTTTGTGTTGGCAGGATTGTGGAGATCGCCGCCTGTCACTCTACACACACGTCAGCAGCGAAGACCCAGAGTGGCCTGGTGTACATGTGGGGCCAGTGCCGGGGCCAGTCCATCGTTCTGCCAAACCTCACGCAGTTCACGTGCACAGACGATGTCTTTGCATGCTTCTCCACCCCGTCCGTTATGTGGAGGCTTCTTTCTGTAGGTAAGTTGCCTTCAGGGACGGTGCAGCAAATAAACTTCAGATCATGTTTATTTTACTTAGGGCCATTCACAAAATGTGCTCTGCCAGTTTATGCACATGCGCACAGACTGAGTTGAGATGATTCATCTTTTCGCAGGGAGCATTTGGTTTATTTCCCATGTCACCAAAGTTACACTGGTAACTTTTCAGATGTCAGATTTTCCATGAATGCATGGGTTTTCTAAGAGTTTTAACATTCAGGACTTCATTACTTCTACCAAAGCAGATTAAATGTGTATTGTGACAGATTAACACATCAAATATGAGTTTAGAGGGACTTTTGCAGTCTTTAATAACAATGTAAGGCTGCCCCTGCTGGTCTGTTCAAAAATATTGAGCTCTAACTTGAAAATTTCTTGTAAAATTACTACAATCAACCATTGAGCAGGCAGTGTGCTCTGTGTGTGATCCTGATCCCTTTGGATTTCATAAGTGAAGCAGAGTAGGTCCTGATGAGTACTTGTTAAGAAAGTCATCTGGCATAAAACACGCAAAATCCCAACTCAGAACATTTTGATATAGGGATGTTTAAATTTTAAAATGGTTATTTTCATGAAATGTCACTCTTTTTAAAGCTTAGATTTGATCATTTTTTCCTGATAGAAGTCTTTGTTGCACATGAAAATCCAGTATAGTATATCTTTTAGTATACATTACAAATCTAAGGTGAAACTCTACTGGTGTATACTAAGGTACTCCTGAATATAAAAAGGAAAAACGAGAGAAAAAACAAGAAGAAAGAAGAGACAGAGCCACCTAGGTGCCTGGTCTTGAGAACCAGGGATGGTAAGTTTAAAAGCTTTTGATTACATGATTACTTCAGTGACTGTCAGAAATCTGAAAACACAATTTAGATTTTTACAGCTATGATAAACAGTGTAAACTTAGCTTATTTATTTGTTTTAATGCAGTGCTGTGGCATTACAAGGATTGTCAGATGTTAATGTGTGTATTACAAGAAAGGGGTAAACAAAGTTTTTCTAATGTCATTGAAACAAAATCAATTCAGCCTGACTTTTTTTTAATACCATGAAGTCTCAAATCAGTATCTTTGTAGTGTTCCTGGCATTAACAGCATAGGAGCCTTTGGACTTGTATGTTCCTAATTTTTAACCACATTGAAGGCAGATCCGGTCCAGGAACTGCTTGCCCCGTGTGTGTGTGCGTCCATCTGAAATGGCACATGGGCTTTGGGTCACAGCCTGATGATAACTTTGTCTAGCAGTTATTTCTGCATGAATTCCCTAAAATTTAATGATCATGTTTGTCTCTGTTTCCTGTGTCCAGAACACAATGACTTCCTGACTGTGGCCCAGTCTCTGAAGAAAGTGTTTGACAACCCGGAGACGGCTGACCTCAAGTTCTGCATCGACGGCAAATATATCTACGTCCACAAAGCAGTTCTGAAAATCAGGTTAGGCGCAGTCTGTAAATATCAGAAATCAGAGTGAAAGCATTTGGTACCAACTGTTCTAAAACGCCACTTTGTGCAGGTGCGAGCATTTCCGGTCCATGTTTCACTCTCACTGGAATGAGGACATGAAGGAGGTGATCGAAATCAGCCAGTTCTCCTACGCTGTGTACCGCTCCTTCCTGGAGTTCCTCTACACAGACACCGTGGATTTGCCTCCTGAGGACGCCATTGGTCAGACCCACATTAGTGCCACCTAGCGCTTATCTTCAGACGCTCCTATCTGACGGCTTTTACCCCGTGTTCCCTCAGGACTGCTGGACCTGGCCACCTCGTACTGTGAGAACCATCTCAAACGTCTGTGCCAGCACATTATAAAGAGAGGCATCACAGTGGAAAACGCCTTCTCGCTACTGTCTGCCGCGGTGCGCTACGACGCAGAGGTCAGATGGAGATTAACATAATATCTCCATTTCACTGAAAGTCACCCCCCCCCCCCCCCCCCAAAAAAAGTACAGATTTGTGATAAAATGCAACATCAATAGAGAACAAGACGAGAGCCCATCGATTCACTGATGATTGTTGTCTTTGTGGAAGCATGCAAACAAAACACAATCTAACTTTATAAATCAAAATTTGGAGGAAATTTAAATTTGGGATTCTCAAATCACACATTAAAGATCTTTGCACTTGTATCACTTTAAAGTGCTCTTGAGCGAAAAGTGTAGTGATGCAATCTTAAGATGGGAACATTTGATGTTACTAGAATGCCTCACTGGTTTTCTTGGCTCTTGATTGGCTGAGCACACCTGACTTCTTCATCATCAGTGGGTGGAGCAGGGAGAGATGGAGAGAACCTGGTCTCCAGGAGCAGGGTTGGGTTGGTGAAATGAGGGAAATTTGGGTTAACCTACAGTCCCTGGTTCTCAAGACCAGGCACCTAAGTGGCTCTACTCTATTCAACTTTTTTTTTTTTTTTAGATATACCTTAGTATACACTAGTAGTTCTACTTTAGAATTGGAATATATTATAGAAGACATACCTTACTGAATTTTCATGCAGGGTAAAAAAAAACCCCAAAAAACAAACAAAAACCAAACCATCTCTAATCTCTCTCCTCACATGCTGTTTTTGTCATTCAGGACCTGGAAGAGTTCTGCTTTAAGTTCTGCGTCAATCACCTGACTGAGGTGACTCAGACCGCCGCCTTCTGGCAGATGGACGGGGACCTGCTGAAGGATTTCATATGCCGAGCCGGGCGCTGCGGCGCCTTTAAGAACTGACCTCAGTCTGAAACGCATTGGGAACCCACAGGAGGACTGGAGTCACCTCAGCACTCGGGCTGCCGCTGTCCCATCAGTAATTCAACTTATTCCAAAAATCCTGTTACATTCACTCATCACCGCAGTGCCTGAGTACTTCTGGGAACCTTCAGAGGTTTACCAGCTTATTTACTTATTTTCTGCATGAGATTGTTGCCACTTCCTGAGATGATTGACCAACTGAATTTTTGTTTGGCGCCTTTGCACTTGTTTTACCAGAACCGTGAAATTGATTTTTACTCCTCTTAACAGCACACCAGAGTATGAAGCTGTTTGCACTCAGTGTTCTGTAGACTCCACGGCGTCATGTCGGGAGTCTGTCGTTAGAATCCTGCTGTGTGATTAGAAATAGAAACTCAGGATGCGAGTGACACTCAGAATGGTCTTAAAACTGTTACGGATGTGAAAACATTCACCCGCTTTAGTAAATTCACTTGTGCAGCTATAGTTCTGTGCTATTTCATCATGCCAATGAAGAGTGTTGACCACCAGGTGGCATTAGACATTAAAGCACACCAATAATTCACTTTTTGGACAACTTTGGCACAACTGGTACTTAATGACAAACTGCCAAAACTTTTTGTCACAGTAGATTTCATTTTTTGGTAGTCGCCGCAGTCGCTCTGAGGCCGTGCGTAAAAAAAAAAAAAAAATGCAGGACTCCACTGAAGTATTCACACAGTTGAATGGCTTTTTCTTTGAGTTGATCTCAGCACAATTGCTGACACACTGGTTTATAGGAAAATATTTTTAGTCCATTGTGGCCTTGTAGTTATGCTTTTCTTCCTTTTCTCGACATTTCATCTGTATTGCATCTTACATCTTTGCTTTAATGGTAAGATTTTGAAGAATGTGTTTGCTGAGCGGAACATTTCTTGTAAGTAAAGATTTCGTTAATCAAGTGCCAGCTGAATGATTCAAATAGATGAATTAAAAACTGATCTACAGCTGTTTTGTCTGATTTTGTCCTTGTCTCTAAAGTGGAGTTTAAACAGGAAATACGAGGCTGACAATCACTTCTTAGTTATCTTTCTGTACCTCAACCTTCTAAAATATACAGCAGGCAAAAAGCAGACCTTTTTTAAAGGTGTTACAGAACTTTGTACCTTTTTTAATTATGTTTTAAAAGATCACTATTTCTGCATAAATGACTAAAGTCTCGTTACTGAGCTTTTAACACCACAAATGTTACAGTGACGACAACCAGGATGACAAAATAGGAAATGGAGAAAAACTAAAAAAATGCAGGTAACTTCAAAGTTTATACAAAAATTTCTACAAAAACAGTTCCACAGTTTCTATATTAAAACAAAGAAAATGGCAAGTTACAACATAACTAACTTTACAATACTGCAGTAATAAGCATTAATGAACAGTGAATTAAGACTGAAATGTTTAACAAAAAAATGTTCATGTTAAATAAGGTATGAAATTAGATTTACTAGTTTGTAAACTTACTGACCAGCATTACATTAGTTTAAACTGTCAGTTAATACTTATTACTGCATTACAAAGATCATAATCTAAACAGTTCTAAAAACAAACACTGAAATGTTTTCATGGACCTCTTTGAATCTCTTAAAACATTAGCAGAACACTTCCATTCATAAAATCCTTAAAACCTGTGACATGATAACGGAACAGTCAGTCTTTGGAATTCTGACCTCACATCCAGCAAGTCATCCAGTGATTTTGTAAAATACTGTGCAAAAAATGGTAAACTATTTCACGCCCCTGATTTGTAGTTTTTAGCCGCCCGTGTGTCTGGACTCATCTCAGTGCTGACATGATCTTCTGCATAGCTCCTGCTGCATTTTGTAGCTCAAGCTGTTTCTTTTTCAACTCTGTAAAAACAAAGCAATAAGTGTAAAAACCTTCACCGATAAGTTTATCATCTATAGACTGTAATCAATCCGACGGAACTGCAGTGGAGTAAATAATGAGTCAAACAAAACTGAGCATTAATGTTCTAGTTTTCTCCCTTAGTGTTTAACAAAAATGGTGCAATTTTTAACAGGGCTATTCAACAGGCTATTTTCTGTTATGACTGACAACCCCCCCCCCCCCCCTAAAAAAAGTACAAAACAATAAAACTGCTTAATTTGGCTTGCCTCCTGACAGGCTGTCTATTATAAAGTGCAGCCTGCCCAAAAATGAATGAGAGGAGCTGCGCCCTCAACCAGATGTGATCAAAAACCACAACTAACGGCTTCACATTTTCACCCCAATGAAGCACGATTAAACAACGAATACCCCATTTAAAGAATATCAAACATGACTGAAGCCATTAAAGTGTGTATCACTAGTAAATAAAATATCAAATGAGCTGTCTATTCTAAATAATCATGAAAATATTGATGTATTGCGTTTTATTTTTGGTGTCATGTGCCCTGATAAATGAAGTCATAAACATGGGGAATTCAGCCTGATTTCACCTGCTGCTGATAAACGCTCAGAAACGCCAAGCTGTCTGGAATATGAACTTTAATGACATCATGTAGGACCACACCTCTGGAGGCCCTCTACTGAAATTAATGGGAAATACAGAAATTTTTTCAGTGTAAAATCAAGGTTTTTTTGTATACTTTGGCAGTGAATACATCAAAATGTTTAAGAGCCAATTTTTATAAGAATCAGGCAGTTTACATGGGGCTGTGATAGTGACGAACTCAGATTTTGCCCAAACTTTGGTAACTGGATGTACCCACCACCAAACATACACCAAACATTTTGGCCAAATTCCATACAGTGACCTCACAAGGGGTCATCAAAGTTCACACTCAGAATGGCCTTAAACTAAAATTTGGTAAACAGGAAAGATATGGACAGCTCTTACATGAAATGCGTTCAATCCCCCAAAGTACCTTTGTGATTTAAGTATTACAGGAGCACAGTTCTTCAAAATAATCACTAATCGGGGTTGGGGGATTGAATGCATTGACTATAGGAGGCGCTTCAAGTTGACGAATTTTCAGAAATGCTCATATTTGTGAAGGCTATTACTCAATACACATTTAATCCCCCAGCAAGATTTTTATTGTATTAGAAAGGGCAAGACTTACCCTCTAAAAGAACAACAAAAAATGAGTGGGGGATTGTATGTGTTGGCCACCAGGCAGCACCAAAGCGGTAACATTTGTTTTTTTCATACAACTTTGTTGCCCCCTGGTGACGAGGAAAATTTGCAGGAACCGGGGTCTCGGGCCCAATGGTATCACATAAACCAAATTAATTTTTATCTAATGATACATTTTCAACATCTCCTGGAACAAAAAAAAATCTCAAGATTAGTGCATATTTAAGTGACCTTGTATTCAACCTTTCATTTGAACAGTCAATGACCATGTTGAAATAACAGAATATGACGTGGAATGATTTTCCTTTGAACTGAAAACCAAATTACTCATTAACTCAGAACAATTCAACTACATGAAATTCACGAAGACCAAAAAGACTGTTACAGCATTTCAACAACCACAGCTAAAGCTTGTAGAATATTTTGAAAATCATGGTAAAATATCAATAACATACCTTATAGTAAAAAAAAAGAAAAAAAAGCAATATATTCTTGTGTAAATTCCTATAAATCTACTCAAAGTCACAGTGTCTTTTTCCCATGAAAAAAGTCTACATTAATAAAAACTCATTTACATTCTTGTGTAAATTCATGTAAATCCATTCAAAGCCAGTCTTTCTTCCAATGAAAGAAAGTCTAGATTAACGAAAAAAAAGTCACATAATGTTGTCTAAAATCCTGTTTGAACAGCACAATGGTCATTTTCCAAAGAGAAAAATTATTACCGTGTTTCCTGGTGGCACAGTTCACTTTTCTCGTTTCTTTAATCTTTCAGGTGTGTTCAAGAAGCCAGCAACAATTCCACGGATTCTTGTCGTCGTAAGACTTTTTCAAAGTCTTTCTCGCCATCTTCTCTCTGTCTGACGTTGGTCCGTGAGAGAGAAATGCTGCACAACTCTTTAAAAACTTTAGAGCTCTAAAGGTCTACGATGTCCATATGCTACATTTAACCATGGCTGCAAGCAACTGAAAATTTTTTGACTGAACATTTTCCGTGAGTGGACGGACTGTGCGGTGAAGCCACGAAGTCATCTCAGGGCGGTCTGGGGGCATGCCCCCCTGGAAATTTTGGGAAAAAAATGGTGCAATTTTGTGCATTCTGAGTGCAATTTGGACAGTTTTCCTTTGCCTAAAACAGTGCTTTTTGACTCTTATCATACTGCAAAAAATGACTAAAATGTATTTATTTCATCACAAATTTATTTACTATTTTGTATGACAGTATGTGTCCGTAATAAGTTACCATCCACAAATGGAATGACTGTCTGCAATAATTTAACTGACTATAATTTCTGCTTTCATTCTACACAATTAATCAAATCCTAAGTGTGTCTTACAAAATAAATAAATTATTCGAACCTTTATGCTATACCTGGTAAAATAAATAATACACTTAAAGACACTAAAAGACATGATAAGTATTGCCAATGAAAAGTCTTTTTCCCCCATTGTTGAAGCTTATCTCTTCTTCTGCCATGTAGGGCAAATGAAATTCCTTCAAGTGGCATCCCACTTCCTTGGTCATAAACTCCCACACTTCTGGCAAGTACTGGCCATCAACCCTGTACATCTTCACCTCTCTCCAAAGACTTGGTGTGCGGATGGATGGCATGTGGCCGTAGGCCTTCTCCACACTGAGTAGGTCCACGATACCTACATACTTCAGCACCTCAACCTGCAGTTCTACTGGCAGCAAGTCCATGGCTGTTATTAGATTTAAAAAAAAAGGAAGTCTATGGTGGCATTCTGCATTCATGTTATCTGTGTGGCACTGCTGAGTTTTCTTTTTTAATGTTTTATTTAATTTGGAGATCACTTTTTGGGGGAAATTGTAAATATATTTAGGTATTGTAAATTAACTGCAGTTGTATTTACTGTCAATTAAGCAACCACTGAAGATATGTGCACTGGGGTGGGATTTTTACTTCTTCCCACTCCCTTTCGAACTTTGTCATTTTTTGTTTTGCTTCTTTTTTGATCTTGTTTATTTTTTCATATGAGTGTAGAGGTACAGAGAGTACAAAGAAGCTTTGTTCATTTGATTTGCTTATATTGTGAACTGCCATGATACTGGAATTGACAACTAAGTTTGAAATAAAAAAAAATTGATTGATTGATTGAACCACCAGACCAACTGAATTTTAAGTCTTGTGAAATACTGTCACCACAATCCAGCACTTTCAAATGCCACAAGTTTTAATATAAATTATAAAAATCATAACCAATGAACACTTTTACAGTATTAGCATTTTATTTTACTTCAAAATATTTTATTTTACAAAATATATCTTGTCTTTTTTTAATCGATTAAAGAGTAAAAATTTAATAAATCAGTTGTTAAGTACTAAAAGAAGTTTATGTAGAAAGCAATTTAGCCAGAAGGTCGAGAGGGGGAAGTGTTGACTTTTTAAGTACTTGAAAGACACTGGACTCATCGAGAGGATTTAGTACTGCTATAATGGACTCATGCAGCAGGTGGCAGCAGTGCAATGCCATTAAGTGCCGTAGAAGAAGAGAGGGGTAAGTTAGATTTCATCACCGGGACACACGTTTGGAGAGGAGTGCATTTCATGTCAAAATAAAGCTATAAAGTGTAAAAACGAAAGAAAATCAATTGTAAGGCCTGAAAGGAGTTTCTGTAGGAAGTATTTTAGCGGTAAAGTCCAGTGAGAGGAGGAAGTGTTGCCTTTTTAAATACTTGAAAGACACGGTATTCAATGAGAGGACTTAGGGTTGCTTTAACGGCCTGATACAGTAGGTGGCAGCAGTCCAACAATAAGGATGCCGGCTGCCTTTAAACACCGTAGAAGAAGAGAGGGGTGAGTTTGATTTTCTCATAGGGACACCCGGTTTGATAGGAGCGCGTTTCGTGTCCAAATAAAGCCATAAAATATATATATTTTTTAAAATTAGCGGTTTTATACGACGATATAAACGGAACATGGAAAAAAAAATTGGACGGAAATCCATAAACGGAGGTTTTGCTCACATGAGCGCGGTGACAAGAGTCGCTGCCCAGAACACCACTGTTCACCCACGACCGCTTCCTGTAATGGCGGACTCCGTATGGAATACATTTTAAAGCAAATTCCGTCCTTCTCTCCCGTTCTGTGTCAAAATGAAGCAATAAAATATTTTTTTTTTTCAGTTAGCGATCATAAATGACGGAATAAACGGAACCAGAAAATAAAAATTGGACGGACATCCGTATACAGACGGAGATTTTGCAGCCATGGTTTAGCTTAAGCTTCGCGCAGGAGACACACAGCGCCGCAGCAGCAACCAAACAGTCCCGCTTTACGACAACTGTCGCAACAGCCAGGCTTTGAGAGGGATTTTTCTCCTCGAAACTCCGCGGCTCTGAGGACACTGATTTGTATCTGTAGTGCACTATAGTGTCCACGGACTTATAAAACTTGCACGATGTCATAAAAAAACAACACTTTGTGATAGACATTTTAAGAACTCAGTGACGATCATGATTACTGAGTAAAACACTAACCCCCCCCAACCCCCCCCAAGATGAAATCCGTGGAATTTTGCGAATCCGCAGAGTTTTCACAGACCTGGCTGTGTGCTGGTAAAAGCTATAAAGAGAAAATTTGTAGAAATTTCTTCACAGCAGGTCAGCTATGAGAAAATACGATCACAGTAGTTTTTGGGATGAACTTTAAAAAAAAGTTACATGGTTTTTGACTCTTAAAATGAGAGCTTTATTTCTGAAGCCTCCGTTAGCTCATGAGCCAACACACTCAGGTTAGTTTGATAAAGTAGTGGATTAAAGTACAGCTTTGGAACTTTTTTTTTTTTTAATTCAGGCTCTTACCTGTGTGTTGCTTGGACACAAGATCTGTCAGTTTACCAGATGACATGATCACTTTTAGGGCAACATTATAATCTGCAGACAGAAGAGAAACCGTTATTCCACTCTGTTTAATTAATTAATTAATTTATTTTTTAAATTCTGCTGCGTCCTCACCCTCCTGGCTGGCCTGATCGCACTGAATCCTGCTGAAGATCCGGTTCATGTCTCTGATAAATTCAGAGAAGATGGCCTCTGTGCAGCCAGCTGCGTTGCAGCTTTTCCAGAAGCTGGTGGCGTCGAGGGTGAGTTCTGGAACCGAGTGAAGGGAAACAGGAGAAGGAGGGAGCGAGTGCAAGGACGGAGTGGGCGAGCAGTGGGTGGGGATAGAGATGGTGGGACACGGAGACTGTGAACCAGCTGGTCCCTGGGATGGAAGTGGAGCAGGGTCGGAGATATCAGGAGGTGGACTGGTCTCCGCAGAATGAGAACCAGGATTGTGGTCCGATTTAATGTGTTTGCTTGGATTCCGCATAGGACTGCACCCTAAATGGGGGGGGGGGGGGGGGGAGAGAATTCAGAAACATAATTGGATCAGTTTGTCAAAAAAAAAAAACAAAAAAAAAAACATTGGAATGTTTGGTCACTGTAGGTGACCAAACATTCCATTTCCCCCCCCTCTCAGGTCAGTGTCACATTTTATTTGCTTTAAAAATCATCTTTTTGTCTTCCTGATTTGTCATTTAACCCTAAAACCTGCTGGTGGGTTTGAAAGGCATGTTCTGATATGCTCTGTAAACACAAAAGCCATCAAGATTTCAGATCCTTGAACTAATCATCTGCTCCAATAGATTCCACCAGGAAAAAGAACAATCTAATCTTAAATACCCATCTGCATCAAATCACTTTTTCCCATGTTTTGAGTATATATATCAAATCAAATCAATTTTATTTATATAGCGCCAAATCACAACAAACAGTTGCCCCAAGGCGCTTTATATTGTAAGGCAAAGCCATACAATAATTACGGAAAAACCCCAACGGTCAAAACGACCCCCTGTGAGCAAGCACTTGGCTACAGTGGGAAGGAAAACTCCCTTTTAACAGGAAGAAACCTCCAGCAGAACCAGGCTCAGGGAGGGGCAGTCTTCTGCTGGGACTGGTTGGGGCTGAGGGAGAGAACCAGGAAAAAGACATGCTGTGGAGGGGAGCAGAGATCGATCACTAATGATTAAATGCAGAGTGGTGCATACAGAGCAAAAAGAGAAAGAAACAGTGCATCATGACCGTTGGGGTTTTTCATAATTATTGTATGGCCTTGCCTTGCAATGTGGAGCGCCTTGGGGCAACTGTTTGTTGTGATTTGGCGCTATATAAGAAAAAAAGTTGATTGAGTTGAGTTGATCATGGGAACCCCCCAGCAGTCTAAGTCTATAGCAGCATAACTAAGGGATGGTTCAGGGTCACCTGATCCAGCCCTAACTATAAGCTTTAGCAAAAAGGAAAGTTTTAAGCCTAATCTTAAAAGTAGAGAGGGTGTCTGTCTCCCTGATCCGAATTGGGAGCTGGTTCCACAGGAGAGGAGCCTGAAAGCTGAAGGCTCTGCCTTCCATTCTTCTCTTACAAACCCTAGGAACTACAAGTAAGCCTGCAGTCTGAGAGCGAAGCGCTCTATTGGGGTGATATGGTACTATGAGGTCCCTAAGATAAGATGGGACCTGATTATTCAAAACCTTATAAGTAAGAGGAAGAATTTTAAATTCTATTCTAGAATTAACAGGAAGCCAATGAAGAGAAGCCAATATGGGTGAAATATGCTCTCTCCTTCTAGTCCCTGTCAGTACTCTAGCTGCAGCATTTTGAATTAACTGAAGGCTTTTCAGGGAACTTTTAGGACAACCTGATAATAATGAATTACAATAGTCCAGCCTAGAGGAAATAAATGCATGAATTAGTTTTTCAGCATCACTCTTGAGACAAGACCTTTCTAATTTTAGAGATATTGCGCAAATGCAAAAAAGCAGTCCTACATATTTGTTTAATATGCGCATTGAATGACATATCCTGATCAAAACTGACTTCAAGATTTCTCACAGTATTACTAGAGGTCAGGGTAATGCCATCCAGAGTAAGGATCTGGTTAGACACCATGTTTCTAAGATTTGTGGGGCCAAGTACAATAACTTCAGTTTTATCTGAGTTTAAAAGCAGGAAATTAGAGGTCATCCATGTCTTTATGTCTGTAAGACAATCCTGCAGTTTAGCTAATTGGTGTGTGTCCTCTGGCTTCATGGATAGATAAAGCTGGGTATCATCTGCGTAACAATGAAAATTTAAGCAATGCCGTCTAATAATACTGCCTAAGGGAAGCATGTATAAAGTGAATAAAATTGGTCCTAGCACAGAACCTTGTGGAACTCCATAATTAACCTTAGTCTGTGAAGAAGATTCCCCATTTACATGAACAAATTGTAATCTATTAGATAAATATGATTCAAACCACCGCAGCGCAGTGCCTTTAATACCTATGGCATGCTTTAATCTCTGTAATAAAATTTTATGGTCAACAGTATCAAAAGCAGCACTGAGGTCTAACAGAACAAGCACAGAGATGAGTCCACTGTCTGAGGCCATAAGAAGATCATTTGTAACCTTCACTAATGCTGTTTCTGTACTATGATGAATTCTAAAACCTGACTGAAACTCTTCAAATAGACCATTCCTCTGCAGATGATCAGTTAGCTGTTTTACAACTACCCTTTCAAGAATTTTTGAATTTTTTATAGAGCAACAGGCTCTTTTTCCAGGCTAAGTGAAGATCTTCTAAATTAGCGAGACGCCATTTCCTCTCCAACGTACTGGTTATCTGCTTTAAGCTGCGAGTTTGTGAGTTATACCACGGAGTCAGGCACTTCTGATTTAAGGCTCTCTTTTTCAGAGGAGCTACAGCATCAAAAGTTGTCCTTAAAGAGGATATAAAACTATTGACGAGATAATCTCTCTCACTCACAGAGTTTAGGTAGCTACTCTGCCCTGTGTTGGTATATGGCATTGGAGAACATAAAGAAGGAATCATATCCTTAAACCTAGTTACAGCGCTTTCTGAAAGACTTCTACTGTAATGAAACTTATTCCCCACTGCTGGGTAGTCCATCAGAGTAAATGTAAATGTTATTAAGAAATGATCAGATAGAAGGGGGTTTTCAGGGAATACTGTTAAGTCTTCAATTTCCATACCATAAGTCAGAACAAGATCTAAGGTATGATTAAAGTGGTGGGTGGACTCATTTACATTTTGAGCAAAGCCAATCGAGTCTAACAATAGATTAAATGCAGTGTTGATGCTGTCATTCTCAGCATCTGTGTGGATGTTAAAATCGCCCACTATAATTATCTTATCTGAGCTAAGCACTAAGTCAGACAAAAGGTCCGAAAATTCACAGAGAAACTCACAGTAACGACCAGGTGGACGATAGATAACAACAAATAAAACTGGTTTTTGGGACTTCCAATTTGGATGGACAAAACTAAGAGTCAAGCTTTCAAATGAATTAAAGCTCTGTCTGGGTTTTTGATTAATTAATAAGCTGGAGTGGAAGATTGCTGCTAATCCTCCACCTCGGCCCGTGCTACGAGCGTTCTGGCAGTTAGTGTGACTCGGGGGTGTTGACTCATTTAAACTAACATATTCATCCTGCTGTAACCAGGTTTCTGTAAGGCAGAATAAATCAATATGTTGATCAATTATTATATCATTTACTAACAGGGACTTAGAAGAGAGAGATCTAATGTTTAATAGACCACATTTAACTGTTTTAGTCTGTGGTGCAGTTGAAGGTGCTATATTATTTTTTCTTTTTGAATTTTTATGCTTAAATAGATTTTTGCTGGTTATTGGTGGTCTGGGAGCAGGCACCGTCTCTACGGGGATGGGGTAATGAGGGTATGGCAGGGGGAGAGAAGCTGCAGAGAGGTGTGTAAGACTACAACTCTGCTTCCTGGTCCCAACCCTGGATAGTCACAGTTTGGAGGATTTAAGAAAATTGGCCAGATTTCTAGAAATGAGAGCTGCTCCATCCAAAGTGGGATGGATGCCGTCTCTCCTAACAAGACCAGGTTTTCCCCAGAAGCTTTGCCAATTATCTATGAAGCCCACCTCATTTTTTGGACACCACTCAGACAGCCAGCAATTCAGGGAGAACATGCGGCTAAACATGTCACTCCCGGTCCGATTGGGGAGGGGCCCAGAGAAAACTACAGAGTCCGACATTGTTTTTGCAAAGTTACACACCGATTCAATGTTAATTTTAGTGACCTCCGATTGGCGTAACCGGGTGTTATTACTGCCGGCGTGAATTACAATCTTACCACATTTACGCTTAGCCTTAGCCAGCAGTTTCAAATTTCCTTCAATGTCGCCTTTTCTCTCTCTCTCATATATATATATATATATATATATATACACACACACACACACACACACACACAGTAGTGTTCAGAATAATAGTAGTGCTATGTGACTAAAAAGATTAATCCAGGTTTTGAGTACATTTCTTATTGTTACATGGGAAACAAGGTACCAGTAGATTCAGTAGAGTCTCACAAATCCAACAAGACCAAGCATTCATGATATGCACACTCTTAAGGCTATGAAATTGGGCTATTAGAAAAAAAAGGGGGTATTCACAATAATAGTAGTGTGGCATTCATTCAGTGAGTTCTTCAATTTTGTGGAACAAACAGGTGTGAATCATGTGTCCCGTATTTAAGGATGAAGCCAGCACCTGTTGAACATGCTTTTCTCTTTGAAAGCCTGAGGAAAATGGGACGCTCAAGACATTGCTCAGAAGAACAGCGTAGTTTGATTAAAAAGTTTATTGGAGAGGGAAAAACTTATACACAGGTGCAAAAAATTATAGGCTGTTTATCTACAATGATCTCCAATGCTTTAAAATGGACAAAAAAAAAAAAAAAAAGACACGTGGAAGAAAACAGAAAATGACCATCAAAATGGATAGAGGAATAACCAGAATGGCAAAGGCTCACCCATTGATCAGCTCCAGGATGATCAAAGACAGTCTGGAGTTACCTGTAAGTGCTGTGACAGTTAGAAGATGCCTGTGTGAAGCTAATTTATTTGCAAGAATCCCCTGCAAAGTCCCTCTGTTAAATAAAAGACATGCAGAAGAGGTTACAAATTGCCAAAGAACACATCAACTGGCCTAAAGAGAAATGGAGGAATATTTTGTGGACTGATGAGAGTAAAATCGTTCTTTTTGGGTCCAAGGGCTGCAGACAGTTTGTGAGACGACCCCCAAACTCTGAATTCAAGCCACAGTTCACAGTGAAGACAGTGAAGCATGGTGGTGCAAGCATCATGATATGGGCATGTTTCTCCTACTATGGTGTTGGGCCTATATATCACATACCAGCTATCATGGATCAGTTTGGATATGTCAAAATACTTGAAGAGGTCATGTTGCCTTATGCTGAAGAGGGCATGCCCTTGAAATGGGTGTTTCAACAAGACAATGACCCCAAGCACACTATTAAATAAGCAAAAACTTGGTTCCAAACCAACAAAATTAATGCCTCGCAGATGTGAAGAAATCATGAAAAACTGTGGTTATACAACTACAACCCCTGGCATTAATTATGGAATCACCGGCCATGGAGGAGGCGTACTTTGACTTATTATACATAATTAGTACTTTGTCCGTGTGCTCCAATTTCACATCTGGACTCAGCAGGTTGATCGGAATGACGTTGCAGGTTGCACCACAGTCACTGTGGAAGTTCACAATATTTTCATGAAACATCATCCCACAAATAGTGGCTCAGTTTTACCATTGCGCTTCTCTCCGATCTGGTTCACTTCTGCCGCTGTTGAGGTTACTGCTGTGACTGTCATTGTGTCCTTGCATGAATCTGAATCGGTCTGCTACAACCCCTGGCAAAAATTATGGAATCACTGGCCTCGGAGGATGTTCATTCAGTTGTTTAATTTTGTAGAAAAAAAAACAGATCACAGACATGACACAAAACTAAAGTCATTTCAAATGGCAACTTTCTGGCTTTAAGAAACACTGTAAGAAATCAGGAAAAAAATTGTGGCAGTCAGTAACGGTTACTTTGTTAGACCAAGCAGAGGGAAAAAAATATGGACTCGCTCAATTCTGAGGAATAAATTATGGAATCACACTGTAAATTTTCATCCCCAAAACTAACACCTGCATCAAATCAGATCTGCTCGTTAGTCTGCATCTAAAAAGGAGTGATCTGCATCTAAAAAGGAGTGATCACACCTTGGAGAGCTGTTGCACCAAGTGGACTGACATGAATCATGGCTCCAACACGAGAGATGTCAACTGAAACAAAGGAGAGGATTATCAAACTCTTAAAAGAGGGTAAATCATCACGCAATGTTGCAAAAGATGTTGGTTGTTCACAGTCAGCTGTGTCTAAACTCTGGACCAAATACAAACAACATGGGAAGGTTGTTAAAGGCAAACATACTGGTAGACCAAGGAAGACAAAGCGTCAAGACAGAAAACTTAAAGCAATATGTCTCAAAAATCGAAAATGCACAACAAAACAAATGAGGAACGAATGGGAGGAAACTGGAGTCAACGTCTGTGACCAAACTGTAAGAAACCGCCTAAAGGAAATGGGATTTACATACAGAAAAGCTAAACGAAAGCCATCATTAACACCTAAACAGAAAAAAACAAGGTTACAATGGGCTAAGGAAAAGCAATCGTGGACTGTGGATGACTGGATGAAAGTCATATTCAGTGATGTATCTCGAATCTGCATTGGGCAAGGTGATGATGCTGGAACTTTTGTTTGGTGCCGTTCCAATGAGATTTATAAAGATGACATGTCTGTGATCTGCTTTTTTTCTACAAAATTAAACAACTGAATGAACATCCTCCGAGGCCGGTGCTTCCATAATTTTTGCCAAAGGTTGTAAATACTAGTTTAGTGATTCACAGGATTGCTAAAAAAGCAGTTTGAACATAATAGTTTGAGTTTGTAGCGTCAACTATTATTATTGTGAACACTCCCTTTTCTACTTTTTTTTTTTTTTTTTACTAATAGCCCAATTTCATAGCCTTAAGAGTGTGCATATCATGAATGCTTGGTCTTGTTGGATTTGTGAGAATCTACTGAATCTACTGGTACCTTGTTTCCCATGTAACAATAAGAAATATACTCAAATCCTGGATTAATCTTTTTAGTCACATAGCACTACTATTATTCTGAACACTACTGTACATACATACATACATACATACATACATACATACATACATATATACACACACACAGACACAGTTTGCTTTGAGTTGTGGATCCTGTTAAAAGTCCAAAAACTCTGTGTCCCTCAAGCCTTGATGATTTAGTGGAGAACAACAGACGTGTGACGAAAAATGAGAATGCAGAAAGGAAGAAAAAGAAACAGAACATATGAACCCTCCATCACACCATTACTGGTAACACTCATAAGCACTTGGAAAAACACTTAACAGGAAACTGTGTTCAGCACCCCCCCTTAAAATTTTTTGCAAAATAAATTTTTAAAGACACTAAACTTGCACCTTTTATGATTTTACAACACTGAAACAGTTATACTGCAGAAACGACATTTCATTTCCATAGACATGTTTGGGGGTTCAGACTGTTACAGGATGCAATGAAAAGCTGCCCGTTTGTTCCTTAACTGATAATACCTGCTGTTCGCTGCCTGTCAGATTCCATGCAGACGGCCTCTTCCACAACACTGTCTGAGTCGGCATCCTGAATCAGAAACAGGAACACTTTCATTCTGCTGCCTGCTGTGAGAATGTAGAATTCAGCTGGGTCCATAAGTATTTTTGGACTGGACTGTTATTTTTCAAAAAATACATAGATGTCTTAAGATTTTCTGATTGTGTGTGTTTTTCAGACTGTGTAGATGATCCAAAAACTCAGCCCCAGTCCCACCCTATGTACATCTGACCTTTCTGACATTGTGTCACGTCACAACTCACCGATTCTATGAACGTTTCATCATCGTCCGTGTCCTCAGCCGACAGCCCATTTCCTGAGGGAACAGTCGGGAACTGTCAAACTATTTCTGAAGCAAAGCTCGACCACATGCTCTGTATGAACCACGGGACCTACCTGATGTGGAACCCTCAGCATTGCGTCTGTGGGAGGGGGCAGAATTAATTAATCATTTCATACAATTCAGTCAGTCAATAAGTGTGTTTTGCAGCCCCATCTTTTATTCCCTTGTAAATGCCAAGTTCTGCCTGACTCACCATACTGGGAAGCCCAAACCACACCGCCTTAGCAAGAAACTTCTAAGACGTGTTAAAAGCTTAAAAGTGAAAATTACCATAAGGCAGTGACCATACCTGATACGCTGAGGTGTTCAACAGAGAAATGATGAAAAATGGGGGGGGTGAGAAAGCAGATTATTAATCATCTTTACATCAGTACATGGTTTCGCTGGATATGCGTACGGTACTAACCTGGAGTGCCGACACAGTGCTTGGACCCTCATCTGGGTCAGATTCGATTGGGGCGAGTTCTAAATTTGGTTTCTCCTCTTCTAGAAAAGAGAAGTCACAGAAACTGGTGGCTTCTATTATTCAAATCATGTTGTTAATAAGTCAACATCCAACAAAACCTTCATTTTTGACAAACGCCATTCTAACCTGAATCACTGCACAGCCTCTTCCTCCAGTTTTCACGGGTACGTTTGGAGGCTCTGCCTTCATGTCTGCGACAGAAAAGTCGACATGATCACTAATGATCACAAACTGTTTAGAACTCGAGGTCTTAATTTTGCAATGACTCCATCAGCCAATCAAAAGTTGTTCAAATGACTGCACTACCGCCCCCTCTTTTAGGAAATGTGTTTTTGGTCAAAAAAAGAATAAATGTGTGTGTGCGTGGGGGGGAAGCTCTGTATAGCTTGCAAGTTGGATTAAGAATCACTTGTCTGTGGAACTACAAATCACGACTGGATTTGTTTTGGTAAAACAAATTGTACACAAAGAGTAACTAGAAGGCACTGCGATCCATGTCAAGGTGACCATGGAAGACGCAGTCTAAAAACAACCTAACTGTAAAAAATAATAACAACACACACCACAGTGTGTGCAGTTTTCTATCCTACACCCTTTTCTTACATATATTTAACATTTATTTGTTGTCCAGTTGGTCCTGATCCAGAAGCTGGTTGGTCGGCCCTGGTTTTAGTACTGTATATCCAGTGCAAGCCTATAAATGCTGCCTTGGATGTTGGAATTTTCCATTTCAGCCACTTTCTTCTTGAAAATGTCAAGAAATTGTTGCAAAAGTGAGTACTTTTAATTATTTGACACAGACACAGGTGACTTTCAACATCAGTCCACACGAATCTGTTCTGACATGCGTTTTCAAGCAGAGAATTTTTGAATTCTGAGTTGCCTGGAATGCAGTGCAACCCTTTGGACCCCGCACCTCAAAGGGAAACTCATCCCCACTACCACTCTAATATCTAAATGAAACTTATTGTGGCTTCTGTTCTTTATAACGTGCATAAAGGACTGGAAAGGCCAAAAAAGAGCAAACTTTAATATTTTAAGATCTGTATTTTTCCATGTATGGTTCTTTGAAAGAGAATAAGATCAACTTTATTTATCCCAAAGGAAATTATTTTGCCAGAGTACCGAAACAGTGACAGTAACCAGTGATCAATGACATTTGCACAAGATGTTTGACAATAGAGTATTCAAACTATTGTTGTAAATGAAAAATTATGAATTATTGATAATTCGTACTGCATCTAATGATTATATTGTGGTATCAATTGATTGATTTTCTTGATTAGTGAGCCATGGAAAAAAAAAACCTTGACGTTTTTGGCAGGGGTCCAATGCCCGAAGCCCTTGGTGGTGGTCCTGTGGGTTCTTCCCCGGAAAAAATTTGAGATCTCGGATGCATTTTTCAGGTCTATTTACCCACCAAAAAAAAAAAAAAAACCCAAAGAATTCAATTTTTTTTGTTGAGTCAGGTCAATTTTTCCACCCCAGAGAAGAGTCTTTTCATACAACTTGTATCATGCTACCTGTCTTTAATTAAACATAAATAAATTAAAAAAACATACATTGTGGCTCAGAAAATTACACAATAAAGGAAATGACAATTCAAAGAACACAAAAATTATCATTCTCAGTATCAACTGAAATGGAACAATACAAGTATTTATGGCACTTTAATGCATCAAATTGTTAAACCCTCACTCACTTCTGAGTTTTACCAGTTTTGGCAGGAGGTTTGGAATTGACAACTGGTGATGCTTCAGCACTTGCTGCACATTTGATATCATGAGGAATATTTGGAGGAGCACCATAGGGAAGTTTACATTTTTGTTCCTTTGCTCCAGTGAGAGAAGATCGCAACTTCGCTCGTCTTGATTTATGTCTCGTGTGGAGTTTAGTGATTGCATGGCCCAAGATACTTTTCTTGCCATTGCTGCCATACAAAAGCTCACACTTGCAAATAGTACACCACGCAATTCCTGAAAAAACAAACAAATCATTACATTATAGCTAATCTCATTGACGATGAATATTTGAATATTCTATTGTCGAACATCTTGTGCAAATGTCAAATTTCTCTACGATTTCTGTAAAGTTCACAGTGCTTAAGTACAGATAATGCTTAGCAGTCAGCTGACTATCACAGTGCTGTCATATACATTTCTAGTATGTATAAATTCATATTTAATGTAATCATTTGAAATACAATTTATTTAAGACACAAATATTGCTTATATTGACACATACTAAATTCATTTTTAACCTTTTTATTTAATATAAAAATAAAGGTGAGGGCTCTCAGAAAATCACTGCTCATCTGGCTAGAACCTGACTTAACAAATATTATAAAAAAATACATTAATGCCAACATTTGTCTTGTGCACAATACAAGTGATAACTAAAAATACGTATCTGCTTACCTTTCTGGTTTATCTTCCTGATATAGGAAGACAAAAAATCACCATTTTTGTCTTTTTCCTCTAACCACTGCCATCTAAACCTGTTCTTCACGCTTTCATCACAAGCTAGACTGTCCCCTCTTTTCAAAATTGTGAAATCTTCCATGATGTTTCTGATTTTTTTTTTTCACCCCAAAACTTCAGAAAGCCTGTGTCCACATGTTGAGGAAGGGCGCCGCCATTTTGGACTACTTACCGCTCCTACCGTCACTAGTCACATGACACAACCAACAAATTGGAGGCCAGCATAGTGCACTGCTTTGTCACCAGCCTTGTGATTGGCTGCCAGGTCTAGTAAACAAAACATTTGCTTTGGATTGTTACTGTTCTGTCTCTACATTTATCTAAACAGCAATTCAGCAATTTATGTTTTTATAAGTGATTGACTGATTTTAATTCATACTGATTGGGTTTAATTTGTATAAAATGTAAACATGCATAAAATTAAAACATAAATACATAAAACGGTAACAAAAAGCAAATAAAATAAAATAAGTATGCTTGTTTCTGTTGAGGCCCAACAAAATACTCAGGCAAACATACGAGGGTAGGCTGAAAAGTTCTAAGGCTCCCCATGAAGGAGTAATGCATTAACTGCATCATGTTGAATGGAACATTTCATCTTTCACCAAATGAAATATTCTTACCATTGCACTCACAAACTAGGCACGGTCGATTATCCGCCAATTACCAGCTGACCGATAATTCACCAGCCGATTATCAGTCTATCCCTATCACAAACATTCATTATTTGTTTTATATGACACCTAGAATGGATCATATCATCATTTGATATTTTATTAATTTATAAACAACAGAAAAGGGACTTACATATTGGTGTGCATCACAGGTACTTTGAGATCAAGAGGTTCTAGGACGGTAACCGCTGTGGCCTTCAGACTGTGGTTTGTGTACTTCTTAGTGCAACCAGCTGCCTTCGCGATTTCTTTCATTTTGTTTCCAAGAGTGTTGACACCTAATGGAGAGCTGCAGTACCACGAACCCTCCGCTGGGGCTGTAGGTTTAGGACGCTGCCATAAACAGTCCAGTGCAGGATTTAACACAGCTTTGTATAACAGAAACGTTGAGACCGGGCACCTTTTTGAACCTGGAATCTCATACATGTAGCCACTAAATCCTTCGTCCTCGTCCTGTCCCCTGGGCTTGGTCAGCGTGTTTTTGTGCGTAATGTAGCGAAGATTCTTCTCACTTGTTTGCATTACAAAGTCATCTATTTTCATGTCTCGCAGATTTTCACGTCCTCTGTTGGCGATATATATCATAACGTCCATGAAGACCTTATTCTGCAAACCCATCGGTGTTGAGATATCGAGAACATCAGAAGCAAAGATCTTGGCCATGTCTTCCTTAGTGATTGCACTTCTGTGCTTAATGTATCCCTTTCCTGCCTGCTTCAGTTTACACATCATCGCTTTGTACGTCTCGTAACTGCGATGGAACGTATCAGGTTTGGTAATATCAACATCTCTCACGGCTTTAAAGTGCCGATGTAGTCCGTACTTGATGCCATGCATCGACTTCTTCGTGTAAAAACTCCCGTCTGCTTTTCTCAGTCCTGCGAAAAATCGCGACAGAAATGTGTCGAGTTCTTCGTCCGTCAGCGCTTCTACTTCAGCTAAAGACGTCCCAGCGAACACAGCAAACGCCTCCAGACGGCTGATGGCGTACTGAATTTGTTTTTTTGTGTTAGAAGAATTAGCGCCGTCTGTAAGCTCGCTCAAATCCTCGTCCGTCACAAAAACAAACCCCGCCATTTTTTTTTTTTTCCTAAACTAGTTACAGCAAGTGTGCATGTGCACACGCGCCACGCGCTGGTCACTGGAGCTACGTAACATCCGGTTAGCAACGTGACTCAGCGGCTCTGCAAGTAGCCCAGTGGTTGTCGTACTAGTGTGCTAGCTCTGCAGCTGCTAGCCAATGAGGGGGCAACTTCTGGGTTGCTTGGGCAGTGCCCAGGTGTCCACCAGAGGGGTCAGAACCAAAATTGCACGCTAAATAGCACTATTGCACAGTAGTGGTACACAAATAATGAATGTTTATAAGTTCAATAGCATTTGGTGAAATTCAATTCAGTGAAAGATGGAACGCACCATTCAATGAGCCTGGTGTGTGCCATCCTTCACCTCATGAAATATTAGTTCCATTGAATGAATGAAAAACATTCATTTGTTTTATATAGTAAAACATTTATATAGCAATGAAAAGAGATCCTTGTCAACGTAAACAGATCCTTGTCATTTATCAATTTAATATAACGAAGGTAAAGCCTTTGACCGAGCAGCATTTTTCTCTGGAAAAATATTGAAGGTGTTTGACTGAAATACTGCTTAAAAAAAATGAAGATTCAATTGGACAATATTATTTTAATATTTTTCTTCAGGGATTGATGATTTCATTAAGAAAGTGATGTTTACCCAACGAAAGATATTTATTCTCCTGACTTATCTGGCACTGACAACATGTATTAAATTGCAATTATCAAAACTTTTTACACACTTTCCTGTTACACTGAGGCTTATTAGCAGTTTGTAGTTTCTAAACAGTTCTAGTGAAAACTGTTAATTTTTCATTGTGAAAATGACTGAAGCCCCCCTTCTCATGCTCTCTCATCACCCCCCCCATCCGGAGCCAATGGACCGTTTTGGAAACACGAAGACTTTACCATACATAAACCATACATTTATGAATGAATCAGCATCTACACGACACAGAAGTAACTGGATTATTTAATGTAAGATTCTGATGGGAGTTTTTTTTCCCCCTTTCACCTCAGAGCGGAAAGCGACACTTCACTTTGTTGACTGAAGTTATGGCAGTAATGCGGCTCACTCAGTGTATTCTTACGCCATACTTTCGCTGGTGTCCAGTGTGATGAGCAGAAAACAAATACAGCGAAAGTGGTAACCAGCTAATGGCGTTTCTACGCATTTCCTGCCTATTAATTAGTACACAAACAGAATACGAGGTCTGTCAATAAAGTAACGGTCCTTTTTATTTTTTTCAAAAACTATATGGATTTCATTCATATGTTTTTACGTCAGACATGCTTGAACCCTCGTGCGCATGCGTGAGTTTTTCCATGCCTGTCGGTTACGTCATTCGCCTGTGAGCACGCCTTGGGAAGGAGTGGTCCCGCCCCCTCGTCGGATTTTCATTGTCTGGAAATGGCGGAATGATTTGGACTTTTTTTCCATCAGAATTTTTTCAGAAGCTGTTAGAGACTGGCACCTGGAAACCATTCGAAAAATTTATCTGGCTTTCGGTGAAAATTTTACGGGCTTCACAGAGAATAAGGACTATTACTACAGCTTTAAGGACCCCTTTAAGGACGCTCGGCACGCCGCGCTCTGAGCTGCGACGATGTTGCACAAGCCACCGGACCATTTCTAAACGGATGGCTCTGTGGATACGAGACCGTCGTGTGCTCTTTCTCTGGTTATCACAAGAGCTGGACATGTCCAGCTCTCCACAATTTCTCTGATACTTACTGGACTGGTAAGCATTGAAAGCCGAGATAGGCATGTCCAAACTTGTCCTCTGACACGCCGAAACGGAGGTGTTCTTTGTCTCGCTTCCAAAGCGAATCGGTCTTTATGCGCGAAGCCTCCGCGCAGCTTTCCATGACAAAATCTCTTGTTAAAAGTGAAATCTGCCAGAAAATGGCTGATGTCCAGCTCTTGTGATAACCAGAGAAAGAGCACATGACGGTCTCGTATCCACAGAGCCATCCGTTTAGAAATGGTCTGGTGGCTTGTGCCGCGTCGCAGCTCGGCGCGCCGAGCATCCTTAAAGGGATCCTTAAAGCTGTAGTAACAGTCCTTATTCTCTGTGAAGCCCGTAAAATTTTCACCGAAAGCCAAATAAATTTTTCGAATGGTTTCCAGGTGCCAGTCTCTAACAGCTTCTGAAAAAATTCTGATGGAAAAAAAAAGTCCAAATCATTCCGCCATTTCCAGAAAATGAAAATCCGACGAGGGGGTGGGACCACTCCTTCCCAAGGCGTGCTCACAGGCGAATGACGTAACCGACAGGCGTGGAAAAACTCACGCATGCGCATGAGGGTTCAAGCATGTCTGACGTAAAAACATATGAATGAAACCCATATAGTTTTGAAAAAAAATAAAAAGGACCGTTACTTTATTGACAGACCTCATATATTAATTAATTTTTCCAAACTACTTTGTTGATGGAAGCCATAATGCAGCTCACTCACTGTATTCCTATGCCAGCCAGCTGGTGTCCGACGGGATGACCGCAGCGACAGCTGTAACCAGGTAACGGCGTTCTCCCATTTTGCACCTCGGTTTCTCCCATCATGCTTCTGTTTTAACTTCCTGTTTGCGGTGACGAAAGTGCACTTCCGGTTTGCGGTCATGGCGGAAACTGAGTCGGATGGACTATGAAGTCACTCACGTACGTCTGTCAACATCCTCGCCTCCCTGCTCGGTATAAACAGAAAAGGGACGTACATTTTGGTGTGTGCCATCAACATAAACAGTCCAACACAAACTTTAAATAGGAGTCCAAAATTGTTCTCAGTCAACTTGCATAAACAGTCAGATAGTCCAGCGAAAAATCGCATCAGAAATTTGTCCAGTTTTTCATCCTAACAGCTTTTCATGCCTTCAGACGTCTTACAGCTTAGTGGATTTGTTTTGTTTGTGTGTGTGTGTGTGTGTGTATGTGTGCGCGCTAGAAGAATTAGCGCCTTCAATTAGCTCGTTCAAATCGTCGTCCGTCAGCAAAACAAACTCCGCCATGCTGAGCTATGCCACCCCCACTAGTGTGTGCCTGTGCGGTGGTCACAGTGTGCAATGGTACAAAACATATGTAACACAAAGGGGACAAGTAATCCATGTCACGTGACATACAAAGCACCAATCAAATCACAAGGATCTATTCAGGCGTTATAATCACTAATAACACTTCCTCAGGAACACAGATTTCGGTTTAAATTTGATTATTTCACTTATATAAATGGGAAACGCAGTAAAACAGATTTTTCTGTCAAAACACACTTTTTGACATCAGTATTTGAATTTTAGAGCATGTTAAATGTTTAGCACATTTTCCTCCAGCTGATATTTCACACCTATGTAACAGAAGAAACCATAAAATGCAGATTTAGCAGGCTAGAGTTTGCATGGAGACAATTTGAAGTAAATTCTTCCCAGACAGATTTTGAAACATGATATAATAAGATCAAACTCTTGCCAGAGTGTTAGCTTTTCTGTATAAACGATGATTTAAAAAAACCAGGGCACCGTTTTGGTAGTTTTGCTTGAATCAGCACCATTTAAATTTATTTATGATGAACTTTAAATCATCTTCCTGCAGCAGAACCTTTCATCCATTTGTTTTGTAGTTTCAGCATGGTGCGCAGTTCACAGTAAAATCTGTAACGGCGTCTCTCATTAGCTGCTGTGTGGACATGCAGTGGCACGTAACATTTAGCATTCAGTCTCGGATCAGGACGTGAAAACATTGAGAGGCACCTCAGAGACGTTTCCAAAACATTGTACAAATACAAACATCATGAAATCAGCCCACAGACTAAATCCAACGCGGTACAGAAAAGTAAAAATAGCCCGGAAACATTCGCCACGGAGGTAAATACCCGGATTTCCGGGAATTCCTGGAAAACTTGCCAGTGTCAGTGTCAAAAATTAAAAAATATTAACTTTTGCATCAATTTCTTGTTGACATTTTTAAGAAAGTGGCTGAAATGGAAAATTCCCGCATCCCTCTTGGTCAGTATGGTAGCATTACAGGCCTGCACTGGTTAGAGTCCATACAGTCCTAAAACCAACCATCGTCTGGATCAGGACCAAAAGCACAACAAGCCAGTGTTAATCTAAGGAAAGTATCTGTATCTGTTCCAATGTATAACTTCAAGCAGAGAATTTTTGAATTCTGAGTTAGGGTGTTTTTTATTGTCATGTACTCAGTAAGAACAGGCAGTTATACCACACAATGAAATTCTTACTCT